>NW_027179795.1:45000-102500 GCF_036669935.1 Montipora foliosa
AAATACACTATTTTGTCTTGAAAGTAAAAGATGTTTACTGCAACATGAAGTCTTTCCACTTCGAGTTGAAGTCATTGAGGTTATTTTCGGGTGTGGCGACAGATTTTTCTAGGTTTATTTTTCTTTAACGGAAGCGACAAAGTCGACAAATTGGTGTTTTTCTCATTTTTGGCACAAATGAACTATAAGGATAAGGTTGTTGAGGGTTTCAAGCGAAGATGAGCCTTTTAAGACACCATAAAGGCTAAGAGTCACTTAAAAAAAAAATGATCAAGAACCAAAACGTTTTCGACCGCTTGGTCATTGTCAGTGGCGTACGTGGTGCAACTTGGTTTTGTTCGATTAAGTTATTCCCAAGGGGCACAGTTTCGCAGTAAAAGAATGTACTTGTTTGTTTAGGGTTGGTTTCTCGCAAGCAATTAGAAGGCCCTCCATTATTTTCATCCGAAAGGTAGTTTTCTCGGTGTACGCTATGTTCCATGTGTATGCGTGGCTTGGATGTTTTGCAAGGTGACGGGCTGGCTCGGAGTTATGAGACTTGTTCTCGTGTTCTGCCTTTCGCACTGCGAAGTTTCTTCTTTTTTTTTTTTTTTTTTTTTCCAATGTAGGTTTCGCCACATGTGCAATCGGCGCGATAGATGACATTTGATTTGTGCTAGTTTGTATCTTTTAGATTGAATAAACTTTTGATTTTCCGTGTTTGCCACAAGATGATAAACATAAATCGCCCATCCGTAAAAGTAGTATTCACTTTGCTAAAACTCTTGCCGAGTCTCTCGTTGTCGTACGAGTAGGGTAACTTGATATATATTTTCCTTATCTTATCAAACATATATTCTGGGATTAAACTCTCTTCCGTGTATGTTTGGTCGCGGAAACGGTTGATTGTGGCTTCAATGAAGCGCTTAGGATAGCCTGCTTTGAGATAGATTTCAGTGATTTGTTTTATGTCGGACTCAAGATTGGTTGATATCCGGTTCGCTCTGTGTAGCGCGCCCATGATGCTGTTTCTTTTCCAATTAGTTGTTACTTGGGACAACCAGTGGGTTGGGACATTGCCTGGTTTGCGATATACACGGCGGTGGAAAGTTTGGTCTTGGTAATTAAAAGCAGTGTCCAGGAAATGATTGGGCTTTTCCTGGACTGTGAACTTGATGTCAAGCAGTCGGTCGAGTTCGTTTTCGACTTTCTTAGAGAAGCAGTTGTTTACATGTTTGTATACGACTGATGGAAGGGAAGATTGTATGGGCGGACTACGTCTTCCACCAATTTAGCCATTAAGATCTTTGCAAGCACTGGCGACAGGGGGTTTCTCATTCCGCACCCATCAATTTGTCTGTATAGGCAGTTGTTGATAGACTGCGAGCAGTCCCTTCATAAATCGGTCGAGCTGCCCGCTTTGCTGGGGCAGTGGTTTTTTTGTCACGAGAGAGAGGCTTGAGAAGAGAAGTGCAATAAGGAACTTTACCGTTGCTTTAACCGACGCATTCACAATGACCAAATCTGTTAAAAAAATTAGTGAAAGTGATATGACTGATGGTTCCTCCTTTTCTATTGCTAATGTAAATAAACACCCAAAAGAACTTCAGTAACTGCGAGGGAAAATTTATAAATGAGCATGTCGAATTAATTCGGAAAGAAATACTACTTTATTTACTTTGAATTTAATGAGCGACACTCCAAAGAAGCTCGGTAAAACGAGCGGTAGAAAAGCTAAGCAAAGAGAGGCCTCAGATTTTTCCCAGATTTGCAGAATAAATGTTAAATTTAGTGTTTGTGTTGTGGCAAGTTTCCAGGGTGTGATGTTCGTCTACAACTATCAAGGACAAATTCTTGTCAACGGTTGATTCGTCAATCATAAAGTCTGAAGTCAGAAGACAGAGCTTGTTCTGCAGAAATAATGACTCAATACTTGTTTGAGGTCACTTCTCCAACGCAACTACCCATAGATATCTGGTCTTCGGTGGTTCTGCAACAAGGAACGATTACAACGATCGGATGGCGTTTGGTTTCGGTCACCCGCAGACAAAGCTCTCACAAATAATGGCCTTGTCGAAACCAGTTGGTAGCACAGCCTTAACATACCTGCCCGATAGGAGAGCTTCGACCGCAATTTTCTGCTCTTGTTTGTGTCCAATGCTTCCCATTTGAAGAGATAAATGATCGAAATCTTCCGCAAAAATAAGCGAATTACAATCTGACAAGAAGTAATGAACTCGCTAAAAAAATCTGACAGCGGTGCATTGTCAAAGGACCAATCCGAATTTCCCGTTGCACCAGCAACGGGAAAATCTTAACGCGTCGGTTACTGCAACGGGTGCAGTCCCTTACGGCACTTCTCTTCCCAAGCCTCCTTCGGTCATTTTATTCATTTGCGTGACAAAACACGACTGCCTCAGAAAAGCGGGCCCCTCAACTGATTTATGAAGGGACTGCTCGCAGTCTACGTTGTTGAAGGTGAACACAGTATTTTTAGTGACGTTGCAGAGAAGTCTTTTAAAGAAGGGTTTGGGACCAAGTTTACGCAGCTTGTTTCTTGTGTAGATTTCTTCAACTATGTGGTTGATTGCCTCACCCAAATGGAACTCTGTAAAAAGAGAGGAGACATCAAATGTCATTTATCGTGACGAATGCTCATGTGGCGAAACCTACATTAGGGAAACGAAAAGAAGCTTCGCAGTGCGAAAAGCAGAACATGAGAACAAGTCTCATAACTCCGAGCCAGCCTGTCACCTCGCAAAAAATCCAACCCACGTATACCGCGCACCGGTGGCTCAGTTGGTTGAGCATCGGCCTGTCATGCGGGAGATCGCGGGTTCGAACCCCAGCCGGATCAACACTCAGAATCTTAAAATAAGTGAGGAGAAAGTGCTGCCTTTGTAATTTCATCTGCAAATGGTTAGACTCTCAAGTCTTCCCGGATAAGGACTATAAACCGTAGGCTCCGTCTCACAAATGTCTTCTATGTTCATAAGTTCTCTGTGGGACGTTAACGAACCCAAGCACTATTCGAGAAGAGTAGAGGATAAAATCCCCTGTGTTGTGGCTGTCCTGTTCTCTCCAGCAGAAGTGGCCGGCTTGGCGGTGATGTCTCTAAAAAGGCTTGTGGTGTATGAGGCCACCTAAGCAGAACAGCCACAAGTCAAAAAGGGAATTTGTCGAGTGCTAGAACATGTAGATGTAGATAATGATATAGATACACATGGAACATTGCATGCACCGAGAAACCCACCTTTCGGAGGAAAATATAATGGAGGCCCTTCTAATTGCTTGCGAGAAACCAACCCTAAATAAACAAGTACGTTCTTTTATTGCGAAACTGTTCCCCTTTGGAATACCAATCGAACAAAACTAAGTTGTATGTAAATTTCCACCATGTACGCCACTGATGGTGACCGTACTGTCGAAAACGTTTTGGTGCTTCAAAAAAAATAAAAAAATAAGTAACTTTTAGCCATTTTATAATCAATTTACATATATTTTTTTTACGTGTTATACTCGACGTTCACTGCAAAGGAAGGCATTTCCTCGGTTTGCAAGTACAACAGTTTTTTTTCCAGGTACGAGGTATTGCAGAAATTACCCGTAATATTCTAGAAAGTTGCAATTTAGTTTTTTGGGAAGGAATGAAATGAAAGAAAGTATTTTTTTGTCCGTTAAATAGACTGGATACATTTTGAACCCCGCTTTGATTCCAGTTTCTGTAGAAAACCGACCGTTTGTTTATTTTTATGTGCCGGTTGTTCCAAATAATTTGATTAGCTGCTTCACTTTTCGTCTCGGGTACGGTGTGGATTAACTCTTGCTAGCACACTATAACATCTTTATAAAATTGTGGTAGTGATTTGTCTAAATTTAAGCAATTTACACATAATTGTAATGAAAGATTGGTGAACTACTTTCACTTGCAAGCAGAGATTTCGGAACGGCTTCCATGGAGGTACATCATCGGTAGAACACAGGCGCTTACGTTCGCTTAACCCACCATAATATAGAGCTTTAGCAAAAACTGTAAAGTCAGTCATGTTTAGACTTTCCTCCCCTTCACGTTTCACGATGGTAGATTTTTTTTGTATTTCCAGATAAAAATGAAAATTATTCCATTAACATCTTCTGTAAAGGAAGCAGGAGTATCGAGAGCACTGCAAACAAAATGTTAGCTTCGAAAGCGCAAGTGTTTTTGACTATGTTAATTTTTATATAAATGGGACGTCTCCTGATGACCAGATGTTAATTATTTTCTTAAAGGGTACAAGTTTGTCATACAAGTTTTTTTCGTTGCAGGGCATATATCGGTTCTTCGGAAGTGTGGTTGCATTAAGAAATAATTGTGTCAATTTATTTATTTTTAAATCTATCTCTATATGTATGCATTAATGGTTCAAGCCGGAAATATTTTAAAACTGCACTGCTATGAACTCAATACGGTCTCTCTTATTTACACCAAGAGGTGGAAAGAGTAACAAATTATTTACGATGAGGTTAACTACTTACTCCGTTTTGCCTTATGCAGGTCCCTGCAGAATAACAAGATTACTTTTTTGACGAATGGGAGTTTTTCCAAGCTTGAATATCTTCAATTTTTGTAAGTATGACCAGTGAAACATTTTTTAAATCACAGCTACCATGGTTTGACCATACCACACCGTTTTAGCTATCCGAGGTAAAAGCTTTAGTTGATCATGAACTGCTGCTTAAAAGTAATTGCAATATCTCTGTTCTCTCGAAAATAATCGATTTCCTCTCCCTTTAATTGTCTCTCTCACCGGAAAAAATATTCTTTAGAAACGTAATGTATTTCAATCAGCAACTTTTTCTGTTTTAGATTATTTAGTGGAAACAAACTTCAAGAAATCCCAGACGGGACCTTCAGGAATTCAAAGTATCTTCGAATGATGTACGTCAGTCAGTTATCAGACCAAAAGCGACCATACCCGGCCTCTCGTGCGTCAAATAGGGACACGTTGAATTATGTTCTACCTATGCTTTAATCTCAGATTCCTTGTCACTCACGTAACTTTAAATCTGTGGGAAAAACATTACCAACTTACTTGATAATTGTTTTATTCCCTAACAGAATGCTTTCCGACAACCCCATCAACACAATTGGAGAGCGAGTGTTCACTACCCAAAACTACTTATCAATGTGAGTCCTACAAGATGATAACGTACTGATTTATATGTCAGCGCACCTGAAGTTACTCAGGCTGTAGGCCACTCCCGAGTTCGACACCCAGTCGGACCAACACTGATAAGAAAGTGCTACCATCATAGTTACTTCTACGAGTGGAAAGAAGTTTAATATATATTCACGGTTAAATGTCCACTAAAATTTTTATTTCCTATTTGAAAGTCCATATTAAAAAAATTAGCTTTTGCAAAATAATTTTTACATTCCGACGAAAGAGAGGGGTATTTTCCACATTTTTTTTTAAAGCGTTCAAATTGCCCGCAATTTTAAAAATTGGCACAAAACTCGCTCAAGTCTTCTTTGGACTTATGAAATACTTGAAAATCCTCAGTTAGGGTTAGGGTTAGGGTTGTTTTGCGGGTTGTGCATTTTTTCACTTTTTTAAATTTAAACATTGAAAAAAAATGATGATGATGATGATGATGATGATGATGATGAACCGAAACTGAATTCTATCGCAAAAGTTTATTTTAATATGGACTTTAAATAGGAAAATAACAATTTTCACGTTACGGTCATTTTAGAGACTGTACACAGTAGGCCATGCCTCACAACCCCTGTTCTGGGAAGTTAAAGAACCGACACATAAACGAAAAAAATAGGACACTGAATTCTCGGAGGGGTGGTTTGCCCAATTAAATTGAAAATACCAATTGGGGAGGCGGAGTCCTGCTGTTTTTTTTACCTTTCACCTTTTATAAATGAATAAATAATTCTTCTTTACCTTTAACTGAGAAATGAGCGACTTTTCACAACTTCAGAGATAGGCTGTAACCGCTTAAATAGAATCAAATACGTGAGCTTAAAATTCGATCAGTTGTGGGACAATACAATGGATATCACGATAAAGGTTTTATTTTACTAATTCAAAATCAGAAACTCCAACAGAATTTCTCGAGCAAAGTAATCATATCTTCTGCAGATTCATGATTCAGACAAAGCTAAGGACATTTGGCCTGGCATCAGTTGAAAATAGCAAAAATATCACACCTGTTATGTAAGTATTAATGCAAAGACATTTGAGTAATTTTCTGGTTGCCGAATTTATCGACCGTTTCTATGGTCTTTATGTTGATTGGTTTTAACGGAACCTAAGTCAACGATTAAACGACAATTTTTTTTGGTAGTTTGATCTTTTAAACAAAATTTTCCAGAAGTAATGAAATACTAATGTAGTTCTTCCTAGACTAAAAATGTCGTAGTTTGCAAAATTTCGAGGTGAAAAAGGACACTACTTGCCGTTGGCCGAATCGAAAAGGGAACAAGGAGTAAGTAAAGCTATCTTTATTATTCGAATGCTCTCTGTGTCTTTATATCTTGCAGTCGGGAAAGCGAGTAAAAGGCAAATCTCTTCGACGATTTCGGCAAAATGGCGTTCTTCTTTTGTAATTGGAGGCCCCGGTAATGTCTCCGTGATTTAAATATCCCGCGCAAGTGCCTTGACTTCATTATGCCCGGCCATTCTGCGCAATGCATAGAATGGTGAAAATCAAGAGGCTCCGTCTGCCATAGGCAATTCCTTACACTGCTGAGTCCGAAAACTTTATATGTGCAGTTCCTGTGGTATCTTGAATAGTAGAGCATCAAAAGATTACTTTGAGGTTTTTATAGATAAATTGTGATCGAAGTTATTTTCATTTTTGGGAGAATAGACCACACAATCATTTAACTGTAAATACACTCTATTACTTCTATGAAACTATTGATGTTAAAAGTGCAATGTGCCCCTGGGAAGGATGGGAAACTAGCCCTAGGCTTCTCCTAGGCAGAATTCGAACATACGACCGCCCTAACACCGGCCAGATGCCTCTACCCATTGAGCGACTAGATCTCCTTGAGTTCTAGGTAGTTTATCTAGGTCCTGAATGCACAATTTGTCTCGCTGGTCGGCGGGACATACCATTGCACCTTGAAGGGGCTATGTCACAGCAGTACAGTTCATTTTGTGTACTTTTAACAATCACTCACTCCTACTCGCTACACAACTTAACGTTAATCCAGAAATTACTTTTAAGGACACAAATTAAATGAAGCTTCTTGACACAAAAATGTATGTTGTGCACACATGGTTTCTGTTACAAACAACAGAGATAAACTCTGAAAAACTGCCAGGTTGAACAGTTTTCAGAACCTCAGTTGCAACCCATTTTAAACTACTTTAATTTTGCCCATCCCTGACTCCTTTTTTTTTTTTTTTGCAGTTCAAGTTATTCAAACATTAATTTCTTCAACGTTTAACGTAGTTATTTTCAGTTTATGTTACGCATGATTTGTTTGCCAGTTCCCAATCGCTGAATCTGGCTTTATTCGTAACACAGCCCCTTAAAACATCAATAGTCGTATTTGAAAACTTGTAGGTATACTTTGTAGAGCCCGCAGACCAGCGGGACACATTGTCGATTCAGCACCTAGAGAAACGACCTAACTCCACTGGTCCAGGAGTTCTAATTTCTCAATGGGTAGAGCATCCGAGCGGTGTTACGGAGATCGTTGGTTCGAATCCGACCGAAAAATCTGAATTTTTAGTTGTTCCTTTGCCCTTCGCCAAGCAACTAGTTTCTCATCTAATACGTTTATCTTGAGCCTTTTATAAACGGGATTGGAAGAAGGCGCTCGAGAAATAGCTTATGCATACCGAGTATTATGACATGTGTGACACAAGACTTTTACACCTGATTTTAAATGCACAAAGGACCTAAAAAAAAACAACAAAAACGTAGAATGTAAACAAAAATCGATTGTTGTCTTAATTTCATCCACCCACGACTTATGGTACCTATTGTTTGTTTGGTTTGCACTCTTAGTCACTCCTTGCAATGCTAGGGATAATAAGACAGGCAATGCGATGTTCTTGGCTAAACAAAAGATATTCGTTTCCCATGTTTGCCGTGAAAATTTAAGGATATTTGTTGGAAGGTCATGAAAATCTTTTCCACAGGTAGACTGTTCCACAGGACCGAAGCTCTGTAGGTAAAGCTACCACATATTGAGTAATTTTTCAGCGACATTTTATCTCTTCATAATATAGTAAAGTACGATCGTCCGGGTGAGTATATACTGACGTTTCGACAACCTGAGCGAAAGTCATCTTCAGAGTCAAGTGATTTGTGTACCGTCAATAGATACTATAATAACTCCGGTCTTAGATGTCATTGGTCAACTTCTTCGTGATGTTATTGGTCGACTGTAAGTTGAGCCTAGATGTAATTGGGTGGGAAGACTAAACAGTGATTGGTGCGTTTTGATCCGTTTATAAGTCTAAGGTCTGTACGTGTATCGTAGAATACGTTGTGCACACTGATTTACTCTGTCACACCACTGCACAACTTATTCTAGGATACACGTACAGACCTTAGACCTATAGGCGGATCGAAACGCACCAATCACTGTTTAGACTTCCGCTCAGGTTGTCAGTCAATGTCATCTCAAACAGTCCTTCTCAGGACTACACTCACCCGGACGATCGTACTTTACTTAATTATGTATTGTATGACTCCTGGCTTCAAACCATATACGTTTTTATCACTTATCAATATATACTAAGTTTTCCCTCTTGATTGCTGATCTCTAAATGAAAGAATGAAAGGTCTTTAGCTAGACACTGAAAGTAATCGATCTGGTGATGTCTCCCCTAAAAGCAGTGCCACGTTGTTTTAACTGTGCTTTCGTTTAGAACTTTGCATGGAGGCAAAATTGGCACCATCAAGTTTCAGAAATTTTGCGTTGTCCACCTGTGAGTACCCTGAAAGTTAATTTACTTTTGCAGCCAGATTGTATGCTTTCACTAAGGGGCTGTTTACGTGGAGGTAGGAAGATCCTAGCACTAGGAAGATCCTAGTACAAGGGCCAAGGGCCTCTTGCATGTAAACTGAATACAGAAAACATATGGCGCTAGGATGATCCGCCTTCCAGGATCTTCCTACTGCTAGGATCTTCCTACCTCCATGTAAACAGCCCCTAACTCTTACACCGACAGAAATTTAATGACAAGTATCTCAATTGGTTTTGATACCTCTTAACCCACGGGTAGCGCTAACCAGGCTTCGAGCAATAGGCTCCAAACGTTTAAGACTAACGCGTACATTAATGTTTCAGTGGACATATTAAGTACTTTTTCTCTTGCCAAACCACAGCCATCTAGCCAGTCGTGAGCCTTACTCGTCTACCTATTACATTGGAGATTGAACATAGCTATGCGGAATTTAAGACTTCACGTCAGTACAATTGTAGGTATACCTGACGCAAGAGAGAAGCTGCAACACTACATCACTCTTATAATGTACACAGTCAGGAGCCAGAGACTGAGAGCATACAACTTCTGATATTTGCTGCTCAGCTGCTTCACAAATCATAGGTTGAAAAAGCTTTCATAGGTTTCTTTTCTTCCACGCATACTGCAATACAAATGAATAATACAATTTATAGAGAGCCAAAACCCACAGAGTTGAGAGTGTTCGCACGCCTAATCTAGCATTTAATACAAGATATTATTATTATTATTATTATTTTAAATATGCAAGGCTACGTTGAAGAAACCATGAAATAAAATAAAATACACTGTAATTAGGATAAAAGCATACGAGGCAGAAAGTAATCATTGTAAACACACAAACTAACGAAACAAAACAAAGCAATGACACGGCACAGCTACAACTAAGCAGAAAGTCATTCTCGGATTTCGGACGTAAGCAGAAAATCTTTAAGCTCATTTTTAAAGCTTTCGATATAGGAAGCACTTTTTATATGTAAAGGTATTTTATTCCAATTATCGGCTGCGGCAAATCTAACACTGAATTTGCCATAATCAGTACTTCGCCGAGGTATAAACACATTTTGGTTTGATCTTGAACGTGTACAATATCAGTAGGCCTCTCTGATATCGATGTTTGTGAAATAGGAGTCATAAATATCAGGGAGCAAGTTACTTTGATTCAAACACAAGCTCACCCATTTGTAATTTAGTAATTTGAAATATATTCAATATACCTAATCTAGTCAACAGGGGTCTGGTATGATCTCGCCAGCCTGATTGTGTTGTTATCCTTAGTACTCTATTCAGTATCAGCAGTAAACAATTAAATTTGGTCGGGTAGGTTCTTCCCCATGAGACCGTGCAGTACGACAAATATGAATAAATTCAAGGTAAGATAGGAACGAACCTCGTAAAAAAATCCGAACACCTTTAGCAACTTTCCGTGAAATGCAGTTATGATGGGAATTCCACTGCAAGCCTTGGTCAATAAGTACCCCCATAAATTCAGTTTGTAGTTCCTAATTATCGTACCCTGGGTTCCAGAGGTTATTTTCTCGCTATGAAAAGAGCGAGTCACGAAGCGGCGAGAAAAACCTCTGGTACAGGCCGTTAAAAACCTTACTTCCATGCAAATCAACTTATTTTGATTGACTTCCAGAGTAAACCGGTTTTATCCACGTGATAAAAATATTTGTGCAATGTTTACCGGTCACTCTACTGGGAAATTCTCACGGTGGAGTGAATAAATCGTTGTCACTGTCACGTAACAAAAAAATAAAATCGAAACTGTTCAATGAAATAAATTAAAAACTTGAAATGTTGTAGGAGACAAATTCATAAATCACCTCACCAGTTCTCAAGTCTGTGGGATACACCGTTTCTGAATTTTTTTTATCGAAGCGTTTCACGCAACTATCATTTGTTACAAATGCAAACTACGAAAATTGCATTCAAGTCCTAGAATTAGAACTGAAAAAATTCAAAGAACTTTACATGGAGTCCCTGGAGCAGTTTCAATATGACTCGAGGCATTGAGGTGTAGAGATGTCACAAGCTCAGTCACACCTTCGTCAAATTCCCAAACAAAATCATAGTGCTTGTTCGATTACGCTCCCTCTAGGCCACCCAACAGCAAACATTCATCCAGCGTCAATGAGACGAATTAACCTCAACCGTGTCGCTATCCATCGCTACTGTACCGTTCATAGTCTTCTTGTATTACACCAGTGAAAAACCGGTTTGATCGTCCCCCTCGACTCAACGAATGGCAATCCTTATAAAAAACGGTTTGTCGATCGACCAATGAAATCTCCAGGTTCAAAAGTTGACTCTGGAAGTGGAAAGCGCAACGTGATTGGGGCGGCATGTTCAGAAAGGTTAACAGCCTGTACCAGAGGTTTTTCTCGCCGCTTCGTGACTCGCTCTTTTGTCGCTCTTTTCATGGCGAGAAAATAACATCTGGAATCCAGGGTATATTTATCGGTGTGCCATTAAAATCAATATTAACGCCACCATTGAATAGATTTAAGGCAACTCTCTTTTTCCTTCATAAACATAATACAGCACTTGTTTTGGACGTGATGATTGCCAATCTGTGTCCTCAACACACATTTGAAGGTGTTAACATTTTTCGGTGGGAAACTAGACTATTCATGCCATCATAATATAACACAAGGTCAATTAATTGTGATATAAATTGAGCGTCGTTGACATAAATTAGAAAAACTATTGGCCTCAAAATTGAGCCTTGGGGAACTCCAGTTGAGATTTGCAGATGATCTGAATCTGTACCATTTACCGAAACATATTGCATTCGCCTGCTTAAGTAACTGCCGAACCAATCTGCTTCTTTCCCCTCGATTCCGCAATTATCAATTAATTTATTAATCGACCTTTTTAATTGAGATTCGTTAAGGAAAAAGTTTCCATTAATCATAAGCCTTACATAATTAACTGATGACAACCCTTGTGATTGAGAAGGGTCATTATAATCCAAAATTTATTAAAGATCCATCTAAAACTAGCTTATTCTAGGAAGATTCCGTAGCCTATACCTATCCGTGGCTATTAATGGGAACCAAGCTTTCCTTGTTTTGGGCTCCCGGCGTTGAACTAATACTTTTCTTTAGTTATTTGGCATTATTGGTGCAAATTTCATGCCCCCTGAATTAATTATTTAAATCAAGTACTTCGGGAATAGCTTGTAGCTAATAACAGAAGGGGGAGACAGTTTAGAGCTCGTTAAGAAGGACGGCCACCTTTAGTACTTTAGCACCTAAACGGCCAAATAATTGGGAAGAGTGTTTCAGATTCTATTCTTTCTATTCTTGGAAATTAGGAGTAACTTTATATCCAAGGGCTTTGCACTGAAATTGCAGGAGGCTGTGTCCTTTTGTTCATAAATTACGGATATAAAGAAGGCATGACAGTATTGCTTGATGATGAAACCACCTTGTTTCTAGCGTGTCCTGTTTCAATGCTCATCTATTTTGAATTTCAGGGGTGTAGAGAAAGATGACTCCGAATTTATAGATTTCTCAAATGTTCATATTTACGCGAGGGAATCTGTGCGCAAGGTGTTTCTTCAGGCTGGATTCGCCAAATATTATGACGAAAATGGCCTCAAGCTTCTCCCATGCCCACCTGGTACTTTTGTTAATATCTCTGACACCAGACCGAGGTGCAAAGCCTGCCCTGCTGGTAAGCTTACACAGGTCCTATGCATTAAATTAGCCCATGCATTCATAGATACAAGAATCGAATACCAAGAACCGATTTAAAGTGCGAGAGTTTTGTCTTAAATGCATGAATTTAATATCCCAGACATGAAAGTTACCAATGGCGCGTCCAAAATACTCAGTCATTGCATTAAAAGTCGATTGATTAATGGTGCACTACAATTCTTATTCTCATTCTCCTTTTTTCTCAGTCAGACACTCAGGTCTGATCTTATACCCGGTACAGTTCGTGTGGACAGCCGGTATCTGTAACCTTAACGTTTAGTCATGATTTCAATAAGCCATCAATTGTTCAACACTCTCCTCTTGGGCTTTCTTGTTTTGAGTAGCAGACGTTTTGTACAAGTTTTACACGGACCTCTTTTTCGGAATTCGGAATTTGCAACAAAGCTACTGGGATGGATGGGTGTGCATAAACTGTTTATAATTCTCAAGACATTTACAATTACTATGACAAACAAAATAGATTCTTCTTTGAAGACGCTATTCAGCAAATTCTTAAGATAACTAGCAATGCTGTTCACTCGACCCAAGCACTCTAATCATTTCACAAGTCACATTGTTCAACTTACAAACTACTACTTAATTATTCACACACTGCACGTTTACAAATCTCCTTGTAGAAAGTTCTTGTTAGTGGTTGGATACTCTATATAACATCACAAAAATATTAGAATGGCAATGAAATGGGTACGTTCTGCTTTTTGGGGGCTCACAGATTTAATGTTAAATCCGTGAGCCCCAAAAATACAATTCTCAGCGTCATGCAGGATTATAGTCATATCCTGCACGTACTGTTGTGTAGGTGTTTTTCGCTGTTCACGCCCTTGCTGGAACGTGCTTTGTATTTTGTAAATAAGGTATGAAAAAAGTTCCTTTTAACCACCTTGTTCAAACTCCCTGATAAAGTCTGCGTAATCAGACGAAACTGGTTGGAGAAATAAAAACAAGTTGACAAGATCTGTTTCTGTGCGCCGCTCACTAGTATTTATTTAAAAAGATTTCACAACGTCTACTCCAAATAACTTTCGTACCTCACCTTGCACTTATTTATTGCTTTTTCCAGTGTTTCTTTGCTACACTGTTGCAAGTAGATATTTTGACCTTTCCTCCACACCTCGACTCTATGCCAGCCAAATCCCAATTAATTCATGGCGTAGTAGTGAGAGCACTCGCCTCCCAACAATGTGGCCTGGACTCGATTCCCAGAGTCAACGTCGTATGTGGAGTGAGTTTGTTGGTTCTCTACTTTGCAGCTAGAGGTTTTTCTCTGGGTGTTCCAGTTTTCCCCTCTCCTCAAAATCCAACATTTGATTTGATTTTGAGTTAATTTGTTCATTTCAGTTTACAGTGTCTCCTATTAAAACTCCAGCCTTAGATAAACTTCCCTTCATTCCTTTTCTTTCCTTTCCTTTAAGCATTTCCGTGAGATACTAACAGTTTTCATGATGCACGCTCTCTGTGTTAATTCAACTCGGCAGCACTCTATTCCTATTTCTTGGCCACAATTCAAATGTGTTTGTTACTGTTCCTGGTGATCCAATCATAACGGGCACAATAACTGTTATTACAGTCGAGCGCAGTTAGATTCACAAGGCACGACAGGGAGGCTTTCGGGTCAAAACAAGAATTTCTTATTGAAGGACTGTGTGGTTCTTTGATTGTTGACTGTTTCCTTGGCGTTGTTTTAAAGAAATTTGAGGTTTGCCTGGCCTAATTTTCATATGGGAAGGCACTGTAAACCATGAATGTGTTAACTGAAGTAAGAAGCCCAAATGTGCCACACAAGAGCAGCTTCCATTCAACGACTGTAGTTTTCCTTCTAAGTAAAACGTAAATTCTGGAATGAACTTAATTATTTTTTTTCCGCATTTCGCGTGCAAAATCTCTTTCTATGTATTTATTGACTGAGTGGGAGGGCAGGACTGGAAAATATTTGGCCCGAGGTCATGGCGTAACGGACCGAGCGCAGTAAGGTCCGTGCGCCAAGACCGAGGGCCAAAAATATTTTCCTGTCTGGTCCGACCTAAACTCAGACAATGAGCATTTTATCATATGGGCTCTTTACACTATTCATGAGAACTCAGAATTTGAGGTTTGGACAAAATGATTAACAAAAACTTAGACAGACAGTTTATCTAAAATGTTGTTTGCCTTTCCTTTTCTGCCTGTAAATAACTTAGATGTTTAAAAGCGACGAAATCCTCTAAAATCGTATCGCACGGAGCAGTACGTGTTCCTAGCAGGGCCGCACGGCTTTTTCCGACCCTACTCGCGCTCATGCGTACGGCCCTCATACGGGGATTTTCCTAATAGTTTTACAATGAAATCGGGCGCGGAGCCGTACAGGGAATATGATAATCTTCTTTATGTCTGATCGAATGTTGACCCGAAAGCCTCGGTTCCATGCGCTCTAAATACTAACAACGCTGAAACCTGGGGCCAACTGTAGTAACGGTCATTGTACATTTCTTTCATTTCCCATAGCTGAATCAGCTCGTCTTTCAATGCATTTTAATTGGATAGTTTTTCGAAAGATCGAAGTGATGCTCGCACTTATCAGGACAATTTAAGCAATTTTTTTTATATAGACACCAGAAGAAAATCAGGCGTCTTCAACGGGATTCGAACCCCATGACTTTACGATGCTGGTACAATGCTCTACCAGCAGCTGAGCTACGAAGCCACACAGTTGGGAGAAGGTCAATTTGTTGGACTCATGTGTTCCCATGAAAG
The DNA here is from genome assembly GCF_036669935.1 of Montipora foliosa. Classification (NCBI taxonomy): domain Eukaryota; kingdom Metazoa; phylum Cnidaria; class Anthozoa; order Scleractinia; family Acroporidae; genus Montipora; species Montipora foliosa. The sequence goes on from NW_027179795.1 coordinate 60,419, forward strand.
GACTGATGAAGGAAAGAAACGTTTATTTGAAGTGCGGGTAACCTGCAATAGCAGCTATTGTGCATTTCTTTAATTTTGATACCTGAATCAGCTCGTATTTCAACGACAATTTAAGGAATTGTCTCATATAGACATGTACGTACGTACCTCATTTAGTAGAGCATTGCATGTCCCAGTGTGCGATTTGCTCTCCACTGTGGCGGCCTTTGTAACATGTGATCACCAGCGGCAAAATGCCCAATTTACCCTTGCGAGGTCTTTATACTCATCCCACTTCTCCTCTTGACATTGCTCTACTCTAGAGAAATTTTACACTTAGTGTACAAATGTCTGAATGGCTTAGCAGCAATTTACGTATCGGAACTTTTACGTTATAGAAATAGTCCACGATTACTTCGTTCTAGTTCTCAGGATTTTTTAGCCGTGCCTAGATCAAGGTTAAAGACGTATGGTGATAGAGCTTTTTCCGTAGTTGCCCCTAAGTTATGGAATCGATTGCCTCCTGAACTGAGGGGTGTTACATCTGTCGACCAGTTCAAGGCACACTTGAAGACATACTTATTTAAATTGGCCTACGATGTTTGATTTTAGTAGTTTTAGTCAACTTTATTATTTCTTATAATAGTTTTTACTGTGTATTTTTTATAGTTTTAACATATTATTGTACAGTGGTTTGAGCAATTAGTGGATACTGCACTTTATAAGTGTCTATTATTATTATTATTATTACTATTATTATTATTACTATTATTATTATTATTATTATTATTATTATTATTATTATTATTATTATTATTATTATTATTATTATTATTATCTTGTGGGCCAGAAAAATTAGCAATCTTGTCGTTTTCTAAATAACTTTCTGTTCTAGCTGGAGAGGTCCCAGAGAATAGCCTTCCCCATGTTAACCTGTCTCATTCTGTACTCTCCCTGCGCTAGTTTACGGCATCCAGAAATGATGTGCATGGCACTTTCATCCTCCGTCTTGTACGTTCTGTGTTGTTTTGTGATTTGACAATTTTTGTTTTAATCAAATTTTCTCTTAAAGCTTGATTCTGCGGTACAGTAATTGAACTTTCTGTCTATTTTCAAGTAACCCTTTTGATTTTGTGTCTGTCTAACAAACTGGCCGCGCATCACCATTTGTGACCACTTGTCATGCCTTTCATTCCCTTTCTTTCTGTTTTCTCTTTTTGAGTTGGTCTGTGTTCTCGGGTTCGCATTTGTCTGTTACTCTTTGTTCTGTTATCGTTATCGTTATTGTTATCGTTATTACTATTAATTTTATTATTATTATCAATAGTAGTAGTAGTAGTAGAAGTAGCCGTATGTTCTTTTTATTCTTCAAGAAGGAGTACCATGATATTATCTATATGCTCCACAGGTGGTTACTACTCAGACACTCAGGCTTTTGTCAGCGACAGTTGCAAGAGGTGTCCAAATGGCACGTTTGTCCACATAAATAAGGCACCTGGAAAAGGTTACTTTGACTGCAGTAATTGTCCTCAAGGTAAGATACTAGAATATAGATACAATTAAACTAAATCCAGAAATTTAGGCAAAAGTCAACAAAGTCAACAACGCACAATCCAAGACCTTTTAACATGAAAGAAGAGGCATTGTCAAGAATATTTTGTCAATTATCAAATCAACAAGACTATCAAATTAAAACAGTTTTCTTCGTTAAGCATCCACATTTAATCTCCTCTCATGAAAGAAGGTGCTTACTAGTTCATTGCTCAAGAGTCGACGACTTTGAAAGATAATACGCTGTCTTTATGATAAAATAAGTCAATTAGACGTAAAGAAAAAAATCGAAGAACTGTGCTTCAATAAGCCTATTTATCGAAAAAATATGCCTACTGGTTTGAGTAAGGCTTTAATACAGGCAAAAATAGAATGACAGATCTTGACATTACTAATAATTCTTGAAAACGCTTTCAAACGACTACCACTACAAGTTACAACTAATCTGGCTGGCCATTTCAAAGTCTGGCAGCCGAAACGTAGAAGAATATTTCAGAACATCTTGCTGGACCAAACGTCGCTAAAAAGATACCAATTACTTCAAAGGTACATATCTCTCCAACAGATTAGCTATACCTACATCCATTGTTATTAATATGCCAACCAGAACCTAATTGGTTGTTGAAACAATGACTTCTTTTGTTCTGTGGTTGGCAAATTTGAATGTTATGAATGTGACTTCAATGTTTGTTTACAAGAAATATCTGTTGATGAACTCTGAATCTTCTTCCTAATCTGATTCGTCATCATCCGAATCTGTCTCATACTGAAAATTTGTTCTTTTCTGTGATCCTCAAACACCTCAGTAACATCCTCGTCGTCCACAAATTGTTTGCTAAACAACAACGCACATTCGCTAATGATTCCCTTTTATTTTTCTTCATGGAATCGAAGTCCCTCTTCACACTCGTTGTTTGTGAGGTGAACTGCGTAGACAGGTGATGGCAAGGCCCCATCTTTATCTTTTGTGGTCTCACTCTTAACAGTCTGTTGGTGTACTGGCCTGTAACTCTCTAGTCACTCTTTCATCTGTTTTTCCATACATGGGTTTATGTCCTCATTTGGTAAGGTGTCATCTATAGGTATATAGAGTATACCTATAGTAGGAGAGTACCACTTGTCTTGTCTTGCGTGTAGTACTTTGCGCCCCATCTGAATGTGCACTGCGCTTTAGAGATTTCTTGACGATTGTCCCAAAATTCATTGCATACTGAAGAACAGTGATTGTCTCATGCTTGAAATGCGACACGGCGTGCACGTTTTCCACTTGTGTTGTAAGCAACGATAGGATATCACCTGACATATTCGGGGGTTAATTGTTGTATAGCCTGTCCATCCCTTTTTTTAAGCAAAGACACAGGTACTTGCGTCTTCCAGGGTACAGTCTCCTGTGGACCACTTGTTGCAGACTCTCCGGTCTCTACTGGTAGTGTTGCTTCACCTTATTCACAGTATCCTTTACATAATTATCAATCTTTGTAACGTCCTCGGTTGCTTGTTTCAAAGTCTCTCCTTCAGATTTCATACCCTTAAAATGAATTCCAAAGGTAACTTGTAGGGAACCGAGAATCTCCAGAAAATAAGGATATCGTTCAAGTTGAGAGGCTCGTCACTATCTTCAGCTTTCCAGCGGAAACATCTGTAACTAAGAAAGCCTTGTCTAGGGAGTATATCCCCTTGATTTGTTTGAATGAACACGTATCTTGTGATTTGAACAACACTATATTTTAACTTCGCATTAAAAAATACACGGTTACGAAATTTGACCTCTTGGTAAAGCCTAAGCTGGAGTTAGTTTAACCCGCTTTTGAGAAAACGGGCCCTGAACTTTACTTTGAATACATCAAACTCCGCAGCACATAAAAACGACCAAAAACAATTACAACGTTCCACACTAACCGTTGAGCTCACTGCTGCCTTCATAGAATATCAAATTTGGAAAGTTGCCACTGTCTATCTGTGACTATTTATATGGCAAATTTCTTGCATTTACCCGCAGAGGATTATGCCAGGCAATATAGCTTCAATGAGAATCCGCCAATACAGTGCTGAAAGTCTTGTTCCTTCACTCCTAAAAATTTCCGTTAGGTGTTTTTCTTTTTTAAACTCAAAGACTCCCTTATGTTTTGATATGTCTACTGGAACGATTGCAGCCACTTCTTCACCTTTTCGAAAGAAACGTCGGTCACTTTTGTAATTCCGCTCATGACTCGGCCGCATGGAAAAACAACGCACAGGCGACTGTACAGGCACAACAGTCAGACCAGGCAATGAAAATACTGCAGCACAACTGCAGCCCTTGATTACAAGCCGCTGTTCGGAAAATGAGCCTGCGCTCCTCCCCGAAAAGGAGGAGAAACAGGGGCGCTTACCATTTAAACGGAATTTTCGACAGATGGCACTGGAAATTTGCTACCGAAGAAATGGGAAACTGAATCATCTGTTCAATTTGTGAGTCTATTTCCGAATGCCGTAATAGTCTAGGTACAAATAAATGTGGCGGCCAATGCTCGAACCCTTGCATCGGAGCCTGGTTCTAGTGGTAGAAACAAATGGTACAGTTAATTCTGGTCGTTTCGATAAAAGTGGAAAAAGAAGACAGTCTTAGAAGGTTGCCCTTTTATCCGGAAAATTTCCTTTGGTATCAACCGTTTCTTTGGTTTTCCCACCGGAACAACCTTTTTTTTTTTTTTTCAGACAAATGGTAAGCGTCCCAGGTTATCTTTAGTGAAATGGAGACCACCAAAGGATAACATTTCATAAACTAGGAACAAATCATACAAAATACTATTGACATGTTAAAAAATAATAATAATTGTCATTACGCATTATTTCCGTATACAGACATCCCCACAATGCTAGACCATGTCAGTTGTCGGTTTTCCTGTCAGTAATCGGTAATTTGTTTCCCGATTTGTCAGCCGTTAGATACATTTATCGCCGTTGGTCGCTAGTCAGACGCTCTAACAAAAGTCGTCGTGGATTTAGAGATTCTCTTGTATGCTTCTCGAAACGGTTCACCATAAATCATTTCTATAACCATGATCAAGAGGCCAATAAGATGCGACCTTTCGCTTTTTTTTCTTCAAATGAACACATTTTTCAGTTCTGCTAAAACGCCCCTCAGACATGATGGCCTAATCTAATTAATTAGGAGCTACTTTACAATTCTTGCCGGATGAATAGAAGAACGGTTTGCCGGCATTGAAAAAAAGATCTTTTGCCAGATATTTAAAAAAATGCATGCCCCACACGATTATACAAAATATTCAGGGCCCGGTTGTTGGAAAGCCGATTAACTTAAAAATTAATCCAGGATTAGCGTAAACTTTTGTTTCATGTTGTCAACTTTTTTGTGAAAGTTTCTTTTGTTTATTATTATTTTTTTTTTAAGATTGACTTCTTCTAATATAAAGTTTAGCCGAAAATCATCATTGAACAGCCTTTGGAAGTGGAGAAATAAAGTCCTTGGTTAGTTTTTAATCTGGGATTACCGTTAATCGGCTTTTGAACAACTGGGTCTAGACGAGGAATGTCGGAATGAGGCAAGTTTTAAGCAGCTTATTAAAGTGGTACTACGACCAAAAAAACAATTCTCTTTTTTCTTTGGATTTCAAAACTATGTTAACTAAACACTAACTGACCCAAGTTTTAAGTTCTGATTTTAGAGGGACACCTGTTTATTTTAACTGGAATTTTCTTATTTATTGGTCCGCCATTACTAACTTTAAAATCTTGAGAGAGCTGGGTCGAGGAGAATATGACGTCAAAGACTCACTAGTTTAAGAATGCAATGCGTGTGTACGCGGCCGAATTAATATGCAGCACGGGAGTTTCGGGCTTTCAGACTTTTAAACCCGTGTTTTGCATATGTAATAAATTGCGTTTACACGCTGAAATTTTAAGCTAGTGAGTAAATGACGTCATTTTCTCTAGATCCAACCCTCTGAGGTCCAATCGGCCAGTTTTGAACGTGAGTAATGGCGGACCGTGAAATCCAAAACTTACACTCAAAATAAACAGCCTTTGGATAAAACTCAAAGCTCAAAATTTTGCCAGTTAGGTGTTAAGCAAACAAGCTTTCAAAATCTGAAGAAAAAAAGGAAGTGATTTTTTGATCATAGTACCACTTTAAGTTGTATGGTTTCCAATAGAAACCAATAAGAAAGGAAAGCAATGCTAAGGCCCAAAGACCAAGTGAAAACTAGATTTTTCGATTAACTTCATGGAGCGTTTATTGTCTCAACTAAAGCAATTTCATGAAAAGTCAAGAGTTACGTGTCTTTCTTTGTATCCTTCCTTCCTGACTTTTTCTAACTTTTCTAACTTGTCATCTGAAGACTCTCATATCTCGACCGCAGTAGTGATTCATAGTGCCAGAGAAATTGTGAAGTTCTACTAGAGACCAAATGGAACTCTAGGAGTCAGGATGACATGGGGGTCATAGACAGCGCTTCCCACCACTGCAATCGTATGTGGACTGATTTCCTGTCGGTCCCAACCTGACTCGACGGCTTTGCTCTGGGAGGTCCGGTTTTCCTCCCTCTCTTGCCAAAATCGACTCGCATGTTCTTTTCCCCTATTTTAAAAGAACCTTGCTTTACCCTCATTTATATGATACATAAAGTTCTCAAAAGTTACAAACGATGAAAGTGTTGGGGTAGCTCTTTAAAAGCAGTCAAAAACTATAGTAAAATGATATTGAGATTGCGCATTGTTTCTTTTAATTTGTAAAGCAGAAATTAAGGCATTTGTCTTTTAGAATGTCAATAGCGTGGGTGTTCCCACGAGTCTTTCATACATTGGTATATTCCATTCACTGGTAGTATCATGCAATGTTAAAAGATGTGAACAGCATTAAAGGCCTGGTGCAGAATATAGATTTGTTAATATGAATGAATTATAATAAACGTTTATAGACACCAAGGAAAAGATAAGATAACAAAATTAAACTATCTTTCGTTATTTCTTACTAATACATGAATAGATAAGTAAATTGCGCTGTCTGATTTTTCTCAGGGACAAATAGAACGTTGTTTGCTGGGTATCGGGCATGTTACTGTGAAAATGGATTTTTTCGAAGGCACCTGTTTGGAGGCTGCGAGTCATGTGAACTACTACACGGATTAAAATGCGAAAATGATACCGTTAGTCTTCAACCGGGTTACTGGTGGAAATGGGAGAACTATGCACAAAAAGAACTTTACAAAAAATTCAGCGACTTCTTACAGGGGAATTCTTCTGCTGGAATGCAATCCCCCATCGAATTCCGATACCCTTTTCCTCAAGCAAATAGATGTCCAAGACCGGAATCATGTCTGGGAGGTATAAACTCCACATATTTTGCTGGATATAAAGGACCATTGTGCGAAGTGTGTAGTTCTGGATATTACAAACAGTCGAAGAGATGCAAAGAGTGCCCCTCAACAGCATGGATGATAGCACAGCTTTCCGTCATGGCAACAGTAGCTGTTATAATCGTTGCGGTTGTGGTTTGGAGAAGCAGGAAAGAAGCCAAGAGCAAACAAGATCGCTCCTTAGTTGATATAATTCTTGGATGATTAAAAATTGTTATCGGTTTCTACCAGGTAACATCTGGAGTTGTCGACGCATTTGCATACATTAAATGGCCATACTCTCTCGAGCTTATTGGCAAAATATTCGAGCTTAAGTGGCAAAATATTCCGAGATGTTACAGCTAAATATTTTCCAGATTGCTCCTATCCACTGCCTCTTTCCAGATCTAAAACCCAATGCTTTTGTAAGATTGTTTATTGTGCTCGGTATCAATGCTGCCGTCGTCATTTCGGCATTCATTATTTATGGGATTAGGAAGGTCTTATTAAGCAGAAAGACCTTCCCGACTCAAGTGGAAAAGGTGAAGAAAATTTCCGAAACAAAGCAGTTGGTCTACAGAACAGTCTTTTTTTTTCTTTACCTAAGCTATCTAAGCACTTTCTCCAAGACAGCAAGTGTTCTTCCCCTTGCCTGTCGAAGAGTGTGCCTTGACGAAAGATTTGAAAAGTGCGATACGTTTCTAAACGTTGACTTTAATGTCAAGTGTTCCAGCCAAGAATTCCGACGATTCGTGATTGTTGCATATTGCAGTATTTTTTACATCATGTTTCTACCTATTGCTATTTTGGTGGTTCTGTGGAGGCACCGAAAGTCATTAAAGAAACATGGCGACGGAGGTGACGACGAATCCACACATTCTCAGCATTCAATTCGAGAAATTGTCGCAGGATTACACTTTTTATTCGCAAATTACAACACTCACTCATGGTATTGGGAACTTGTTGAAACAGCTCGAAAGCTGACATTAACTTCAGGCATTATCCTGATAGGAGGTGAGAGCAGAGCCTACGTTGGGTTAGCATTGATTATATCAGGTCTCTATGGTATGTTCTTTGCGTACAAGCGGCCAATAGCGGACCCATTTGAGAACAGCCTGATGGTTTCTTCCCTTGCCGTCACAGTCGTCAACCTCGCAATAGGTGTTGCCAGTAGAATACCAGCAGAGAGCACAAAATCCTCGGTGGACTCATACATGGACCATATCATTTACAGTGTATTGGTATTTGGAGCAAATATTCTGGTTATTGCAATTCTTGTGGGTAAGTATTTTTGTTCATATTTAAAGTGGTACTACGAGCAAAAAAAAATATTCTTTTCAAAGCAATGTTAACTAAGCACTAACTGACCCATGTTTTACGTTCTGATTTTAAAAAGACACCTGTTTATTTTAACTGGAATTTTCTTATTTATTGGTCCGCCAATCTTAAGAGAGCTGGGTCGAGGAGAAAATGACGTCAAAGACTCACTAGTTTAAGAATGCAATGCGTGTGTACGCGGCTGAATTAATATGCAGACTTATATTTAAAGTGCCCCCTTAATCCTCTTTAGCTATAGATCGATCCGGAGGTACGAAGTCGTTTCCATACTTGATCTCCGAGAGGGTGGGGAGTGGTACTTTTTACTACCCAATGATGTGTACACCATAATTGAATATGACGAATCCAAAAAAAGTAATAAATGATTGTTATCATATGGTGACCTAGTTAAGAGGATGGTTGTTCATTCCAGAAAAGCCAAAGGCAACCGTGGAGGTCCGAGTTTCTGGCACGGGGAGTGATTTAGAAAAGAATGTTGATCTATCAGTTTGTGATCTTGCCCCGGCGCAGTCACAAATGGATTTATTTTTAGATTCACTTTGAGAGCCAAACAAACAAAGGGCCACCAATTTTAACCAATCACAAGAAGCCATGTGGCGCGTGACTGATTCTGCCATGTTTTTCTCAGGGACATGAGAACTGATTTTCCCGGTAAAGGGTTTTTTTCAAAATAGACTCATTTTGACTGTGCTGGGGAGCCCACCCATATTATAACAACACTCTTATCCGTGCATACGGCGAGAGCCACTGAAATTTCAATTGACCAATCAGAATTCAACGAGCGGGAAATCTGTGCTATCCGACGTCACGTCATTTGCTCGAAATTAAAGGACCAGAAAACCATTAAAAGATTTTGTGGCAACTTTTTTGTCGACAAACTTTGGCGCAAAAATTGGGTTGCCAGCGAGGGGTGATTTAAACGTGAGCTGTTGTGCTTTTTTCTAACTAATTTGAGAGTTCAGTCTGTTATTTTTGAATAAATTGTAAGAAGTCGTCAAAACTGTATTGATAATGTATTTCTTTGTGTTCACGCCGCAAAAAAGGACTTTAATGGCGTCCTTTCCACAGGGTAGATTGACAACAACGGCGTTTACGCACAGAAGTGCACCGTTTCCTGTGAAAGGGCAAAGGATTGACAGGATAGCCCAGCTTTGACTGCCGCCTGCATTGCGGGCTCGGGTTCCGTATGCAAGGATCTAATTCACTCTTCTTTGGCATCAGGAAAATCTGTTTGCTCATTACTTTCCACCTTGTGGTATAACAAAGATTGATTGAGTTGCAATGTCAAAGTGACGTTGCCTACTATTGTTATTGCGCATACGTTCTGCGCATCACGAGATACTCGGCTTTCCTATGGGTGGCGCTTACTAATACAGGGCTATTTCTACATGGTTTAAAACTATTGGGGAGAAAGCAGAACTTAGCAAGTGCTCTTGGTATCCAAATTGTCTTTTAAGTTTTTTGCAAATATCGTTGATTAATTATCTTCGAAAAATGCGTAGTTACCCCCAATTTTCTTTTTGGATTTCAATAACACTTGTCAAGATCTGCTTTTCCCGCACATTCAGTAAACCGCGCAAAAATACATTTGAATTAGTAGACACCCTTCTTAAATTTAGCCAACTCAAACAAAGAGGCTAAGTGGCAAAGCTCAACTATGCTGAGTGTTCTTTTTTAACCTACCATACGAGTTGTGTTTACTAAAACAAAGTAAGTTCTTTTAGAAATTTTCACTTAATTTCGCTCGAAAACACTTCAGCATCTTGCAATATGATTGGAATACAGTGACACGAACAAACATCCGGGCATTTACAACCACTGGGAACAAAAAAAACAGTCGGTCGAATACGCATTTTGCAGAGTACCAAGCTCCGTTGTTGGACTTCTCGTTCACTAGCGATACCATACAAACGTATTCACTTCTTTTCTTTCTTCTTTTTTTCAGTCCAGTACGTCAGGTATTTTTGCCGCCATATCAAAGAGTGGCGTAAAAATCCACAATGGTCTTTTTCGTGCTGCCTAGCGTTGCTTATGCCTCTTAATGACCTCCACAACGAAATACGAGGAATGACAGGGAAAAATTTGCTGAATGAACAGGTGCAAACTGGTAAGTTTAACATGCCAACAGTATCTAGTACGTTAAAGGAAAGTGGAGCAGTAAGCTTTGAACTTGTTACTATTCATGAGCAGCCGAAAGAGTCAGTTAAACCTCGATCAGTCAACTTTGGCTTTGAAGAAAGCGACAAAGGTGGCCTTGAAGAAGAAGATGCTGACAAAGTGGCATTTAAAGCAAGAAAGAAAAGTAGATCAGTAAGCTTTGCACTTGCTACTATTCATGAGCAGCCGAAAGAGTCAGCTGAACCTCGATCAGTCAACTTTGGCTTTGAAGAAAGCGACAACGGTGGTCTTGAAGAAGAAGATGCTGAGAAAGTTGCATTTAAAGCAAGAAAGAAAAGTAGATCAGTTCGCTTTGCAATTGCTACTATTCATGAGCAGCCAAAAGAGTCAGTTAAACCTCGATCAGTCAACTTTTGCTTTGAAGAGAGCGACAACGGTAACCTTGAAAAAGAAGAAGATGCTGACAAAGTAGCATTTAAACCACGAAAGGAGAGTGGAGCAGTAAGCTTTGAACTTGCTACTATTCAAGAGCCAGTTGAACCTCGATCAGTCAACTTTGGCTTTGAAGAAAGCGACAACGGTAACCTTGAAGAAGAAGATGCTGACAAAGTGGCATTTGACAGAAGAAAGGAAAGTGGAGCAGCAAGCTTTGAACTTACTACTATTCAAGAGCCAGTTGAACCTCGATCAGTCAACTTTGGCTTTGAAGAAAGCGACAGCGGTGGCCTTAAAGAAGAAGATGCTGACAAAGGGTCATTTGATGCAAGAAAGGAGAGCGGAGCAGTAAGCTTTGAGCTTTCTACTATTCATGAGCAGCCGAAAGAGCCAGTTGAACCTCGATCAGCCAACCTTGGCTTTGAAGAAAGCGACAAAGACAGAGATGCTGACAAAGGGGCATTTGATGCAAGAAAGGAGAGCGGAGCAGTAAGCTTTGAACTTGCTACTATTCATGAGCAGCCGAAAGAGCCAGCTGAACCTCGATCAGTCAACTTTGGCTTTGAAGAAAGCGACAACGGTGGTCTTGAAGAAGAAGATGCTGAGAAAGTGGCATTTAAAGCAAGAAAGAAAAGTAGATCAGTTCGCTTTGCAATTGCTACTATTCATGAGCAGCCAAAAGAGACAGCTGAACCTCGATCAGTCAACTTTGGCTTTGAAGAAAGCAACAACTGTGGGCTTGAAGAAGGAGATGCTGACAAAGGGGTATTTGGCACAAGAAAGAAGATGGATCATCACGTAAACCCGAGAGCGACATTCGATACTCATTTCTGACTGGCTGGTTTGAAGTATTAACTGGACTGACTGAAGATTATCGCGGACAACGGCATTCTTTAGTAGAAAGATAGAACCTTAAGTCCTTCAATAATGTAACCTGGCAACATATGATTATCTTATTTGATCGTCAAATCGTTATCAGGAATAGAACATAAAAGATCACCTCCACGTAAGTCTCAAGGTTTGAAATTCCTGACGGCACATTCCTTTAATTTATTCCCCACCGGATCGAATTCTTCCAAAAACAACAACCAAAGCAAGGATATTGACATGAACCGATCACCAACCTGCCGTGTCCAACCCATACTGATACACAGCTAGTCGACAACATAAACCAACAGTATAACTGTGAGCATAGCCTTGAGACAAGTAATGAACGAGGTTCAAGAGTTTTTTATCGAGTTCATATACACGACGTAAATAGTTTCAAATTTTATAACCAAAGGAATTTTTTTACGGAATTAAAAGTGTTTGTTCTCCTGTCCGACCAGTTGTGCCTGGAGGCCCAGTGTGCCAGACTGGTTGAGGGCTCAGCGTTGTCACTTTGCTGTTTTCCAAGACAGAAAGCGATGCTCCGAACTGTCTGTTCTCACTCAGGTGTACAGATGGTCGTCGGCAATATACTGCAGAGAACGAACATGCTTCGGTTTAGTGTCCCGTCTAGGGGTGAGTAGCAATAGTCTCAGTCGCTTCATACTACAGAAACCGGGATAAGCTCCATCAGTGTGAATCCTCGGGCCTTGAAAGCGAGTTTGCTTTGCCTTGCATTGTCACCACCATGATGTGTAATAAGCTGGATAATATCGTACTTTACAGGAATCTAATTATCTGGAGCATTCAGTTGTTATGTTCTGATCAATGAACAAGCTTAGGAGAAGACAACGTCATCCGCGAGTTTAGTGAAGTAACTGAAAGGGAAAGTACTGCGTGTGCAGCACCATGTCATCTTAAAAAGTAATTTCATTGTATGAACAATATCAAGCCTTCCAAAAATGGAATCGTGTATACGTGTGCTGACGAAGAGACTCGGTGGTTAAGATGGACTCTCCTGATTATGGACTGTTAACTTGTAAAAATATCAAACATAATGAATTGTACAATTTATTGTCATGCATGGTTATGCCTTCTTAACTTTGCTTAACCTTATCGTTGAAGGCCTTTGGAACTTACACAAGCTTTTTAAGCTGGTGAGCGGCCAAAATGTAGCTTAATATATGTACTTATATACTTATAATACTTAAAATACCTGGTAGTGATTGAATGCATGACAGTTTATACCGCGTACTTTTGTTTCTAAAATTGCTATATACTTTAGTAGTTCTGTTTATATCTTGTGATGTTGCCAGGTAGCTGCTTAGCCTAAATAAAAGAATGCCGGATTCATTAAAGTAAGAAAGATAATTTTGTTTAACTTAAAACAAAATCACCTTAACCTTCAAAGGCCTTGAGCAAGATTTTGCCATCTCCTGGAGTTCTCAATAATAATACCATGTGAGATGGGGAAATTGAAACTTAGGCACCAAGGTCCAAAAAATGTGATAGAGCGGGTTAGGGGATCCTCGTGGTAGCTTGCATCCAGGCTTGAGATAAAAATTACATGTAAGGAAAAACATGAATGATAATAGAGACATTAAGATACCCTAAGGCCTAAGGCATTAAGGCCTTGAGCAAGATTTTGCCATCTCCTGGAGTTCTCAATAATAATACCATGTGAGACGGGGAAGTTGAAACTTAGGCACCAAGGTCCAAAAAATGGGATAGAGTGGGTTAGGGGATCCTCGGTAGCATGCATCCAGGCTTGATTAAAAAGGCAAAGATAAAAATTAAGGATAATAAAGACATTAAGAGACCTCGAAATCGGTTTACGGGTAACAGGTAGCGCCATATATTTTTCATTTTGCGATGACGAAATTGATCTTACACGGTAGACCCAGTCGTTTTTCCGGGGTCTAGAGACCGGTTTACCCATAAAAATTACAACTAGCGACAGGGGAGACATGATGGGAGTTTCCCTCATCGGAGTACTTTCTAAACAGAACATTCGTAAGGACAAATTTTGGATACATTTGATCGCCTTTCTAAACAATTCAGTGAACTTATTTCTGAAGAAGAAGAGCAGCCTTGCTGCCGAGCCGGCCATCTTTGTAAACAATCGTTACCAATCCCCGCCCGTTAACTCTACGGGTATGGCTGCATGGAAATTTTACTTGAACGGGTACACTACCCATACCCGTATACCGGTATATGTTCCAGGTAAAATCCGCTTTCAGGTTGAATCCGTTGTTACGTAGGTTATATTCATGATCCGCATTTTACCTAGGTTGAATTATGCACTAAACTAAGTAAACTTAGTTTACTTAGTTTAACCCCCCCCCCCCCCCCCTCCACTAATAAAAAGGATACTTATTCCTTCCTACCTCAAGCTCTGTCTTAGACTTTGGTGTCATCTTATCGGTTTCTGATACTTTTCTATACTTTTAGTTCTTGCTTCTAGTAAAACTTTGTTCGAAACGTTATGATAGTGTGTTCATAGTACCAATACAAGGAGGGATTATCCTCCCCACCCCTCTGCTTTGGTCAGACAACCAACAATCACCTACCCACACCACAGTGTGGGTTCACTCTAATTGGTGATCAAAAGCAAACTATCATTGAAGCCTAGACTAGTCCAGGAAAAATTGCCAATGAAGGCATGCTACAGTGTAAAGTCTGACTTAAAAAGGCCACAAACTCTAACTGCAGTTGAAGTCTCAAAGCAGCAACCCCCCCAGCCCTGTGCTTTTGACACCCAACTCAGAGTTAGACCTGTCCCTGGGCTGTTTGGCAAAGCAGGCCTTGACGGCAAGCCCCCTCAATTTTGAGAGGCCACAATGGCTTGAACACGGGCTACGCCCGTGCTCAAGCGAAAACTCCAGTAGCTACCTTTTAGCAAATTCGCTCAGATATCAAGGGCCAAATGCCATTCTGGAGAGAAACGCACAGATAACTACAAATTTCTAACTGGATTTCTCAAAAGGTGCCTGCAGAAATTGTGAAAACAAGCCAATTCTGCTACCGTCACAAACTTAAAGAAAAGCTACCCTCTCCACCCCTCTGCTTTGCTCAGACAACCAACAATCACCTAAACACACCACAGTGTGCGTTCACTCTAATTGGTGATCAAAAGCAAACTATCATTGAAGCCTAGACTAGTCCAGGAAAAATTGCCAATGAAGGCATGCTACAGTGTAAAGTCTGACTTAACAACGCCACAAACTCTAACTGCAGTTAAAGTCTCAAAGCAGCAACCCCCCCAGCCCTGTGCTTTTGACACCCAACTCAGAGTTAGACCTGTCCCTGGGCTGTTTGGCAAAGCAGGCCTTGACGGCAAGCCCCCTCAATTTTGAGAGGCCACAATGGCTTGAACACGGGCTACGCCCGTGCTCAAGCGAAAACTCCAGTAGCTACCTTTTAGCAAATTCGCTCAGATATCAAGGGCCAAATGCCATTCTGGAGAGAAACGCACAGATAACTACAAATTTCTAACTGGATTTGTCAAAAGGTGCCTGCAGAAATTGTGAAAACAAGCCAATTCTGCTACCGTCACAAACTTAAAGAAAAGCTACCCTCCCCACCCCTCTGCTTTGCTCAGACAACCAACAATCACCTACCCACACCACAGTGTGCGTTCACTCTAATTGGTGATCAAAAGCAAACTATCATTGAAGCCTAGACTAGTCCAGGAAAAATTGCCAATGAAGGCATGCTACAGTGTAAAGTCTGACTTAAAAAGGCCACAAACTCTAACTGCAGTTAAAGTCTCAAAGCAGCATGCGAAATTGCTAGCAGCAATGACTCATCCCAGTAGAGTGCTCGATTTGGACATGAAAGCAAAAGCTTTGTAATGCCAAAGAGCTATATCTAACTGCAGACAGTACTGTTTCGTCCTTCTGGGCCTCATCAGTGCAGTGCTGATGTCTGGGATGGAAGTTAAGCTTATAAAGCCACCCCAAATGTCCCACACACGTGGTACATCTAAGCCATGCCAGAGTGCTCAAACTAGCGAGCTAGTGAGCATGCGCAATTGCTAGCGGCAACGACTCATCCCAGTAGAGTGCTCAATTTGGACATGAAAGCAAAATCTTTGTAATGCCTAAGAGCTATATCTAACTGCAGACAGTACTTTTTTTTTTTTTTTTCGTGAAAGACAACCTTCATTCCAAATAAAAACTAAAACCAGCTATTTACAAACACACGCCACTAAAGAAGAGGAAGCACAGAAAAACCGATTGAAACCAAAAGCCGGAGTAAGCAGCTAGCCGCCAGAGCGCGGGGCCCTAACGGTAGAGTCCATGAACAGCGCAAATTCCCTAAGGAGAGCCCCTGATAGCGGACACCGCGAACAGCGCACGGACAAAAGGCTATAATGATTTAAATGTACAACTAGATTATAACTCGGGGAAGTCCATTCTCCACGGCACAAAAACCGTCCAGAAGCCAAAGATCGCGAAAGCGAGATTGAGAAAGGCGTTTAGAATCCAGGAAGACCCTCTGTTTTAAATCATTACGGACAGAACAGATAATTGCTCGATGGTCTTCTCTTCTGTTTTGAAAGGTGGCCCTATTCCGAAAGATCCAAATGCCGTAGAGTATGGACTTCACCAAGTGGCGTGCAATGCGGGCCCTCTTAGAACTAACAGAGGACCAGCGAAAGAAAAACACGGTTAAAAGACTTATAGCAAACTGGGAACCAAGCACCAGGGAGAGGGCAGGTGCAAAATGCGACCAGACCCTCTTGACCCTACCGCAGTTTAAAAAGCAATGGTCAATGGTCTCACGTCGGGGACAAGAGGTGCACTGACTAGAAGAGATAACACCCCAGTTAAAGAGAGAATCGCGCACCTTGACGCCACGAAGGATAATTAACCAAATAACATCATTCTTAAAATTCTCTGTAAAAGGATCCCGGACGAGAGACCAGTGACCATCGAGAGAAAACCCTGGCCCGATAACAAGAGACCACTGTCGATGTAGGATTGGCGGGGATGACTCAACGGACAAGAGTTTCTTGTAGAGAACCTTAGAAACTAGAGCGCTATCACCCACCCTTGACAAGGTATCCAAACAAGCCTCGTAAAAAGGAGTCGGGAAGACAGCGCTAGGAGCAGAATTATCACGCAAAGAAAACCATTCGGTACGCAGACAAGATAAACGGCGACCAACAAAGTACTTAAGCATAAAAAAGCTAGAATCCTCGGGAGAATTGAGAACATAAGCCATCCCCGCCAGTCTTAAGGCCTGGGCCTTTAAGGGGAGGCTAATGACATTAATACCCCCATCCTTCGGTTTCAAAAAGAAGGTATTACGGCTGACCGTTTCCATCTTTGAACCCCAGAGGAAGGGCCAAATCAAAGCATTAAAACGTGCAGTGACCCAGGCTGGCAGAGTGAGAACTCTGGCCAGGTAAACCAGCTTACTTAAGCCAAGCATATTAATAATAAGAGCCTTGCCAGGCAAAGACAAGGACCTAGATTTCCAGAGATTGAGGGATTTCTCCAATTTCTCAAGCTTGGGCTGCCAATTCAAATGTTCGGTAGGGATAGTGCCGAAGATGACACCAAGGATCCTCATTTTCTTAACCCAAGTGAGGCCAAGTGGCTCATCAGAACGACTTCTCCAAGCCCCTAACCACATTGCTTCAGTTTTACTACGATTAAGCTTGGCGCCAGAACCATTTTCATAAACGGTGACGCAATCAAAAAGGTTGGTCAAGGATCGAAGATTTCTGAGGATCGCCGTGGTGTCATCAGCATACAGGCGAACACGCGCCTGCAGTCCTCTTGCACCAGGAAGGAGAAACCCCTCAATCCCAGGAGAGCTGCGGATAAGGGAGGCCAAGACCTCCACGCAAAGATCATTAGGCAAGGGAGACAGAGGGTCCCCCTGACGCACCCCACGCTCAAGGGAAATAACATCAGTGAGCCAACCGTTCAGAGTAATTTGCATGAATGCGCCGTTGTAAAAGGTGGAAATCCATCGACAAAAATCAGGACCGAAACCGTAAACCTGAAGGAGCTTTAGAAGAAAAGAACGATTGACTCGATCAAATGCTTTCTCCTGGTCAAGACTTATCAAAATGGCAGACTCATCAGTCCGTTGAATGTAGTCAAGGACATCGCGCAAAAGGGTAACATTTGAAAAAATGCTTCGGCCTGGAACAGAACAGGTCTGGTCCGGGTGAATAATGTGCTCAAGGACTTTAGAGAGGCGCAAAGTAATCGCTTCAGAAATTATCTTGTAATCTACATTCAAAAGAGAGATGGGCCGCCAATTCTTTAAATGCTTGACGTCACCACGCTTCTTAAAAATCAAGCGGGTGACACTGCCCTTCATTGAGGGACATAATTCGCCGTCAGCAAAACATCTATTAGCAACACAAAGCAAAAGGGGACCTAAAGACTCCCAAAAATGTAAATAAAATTCCACCGACAGCCCATCAGATCCGGGTGACTTTCCGGTATTAAGACTTCTGACGGAGTTCAATAACCCCTCACTAGACAGGAGACCCTCGCACGAGATACTTTGAGAAGGAGAAAGGAATTTTTCCACGGAATCTAAACAACGTTGTTGTGAAGGAAGATCAATAGGTTCATTAGAAAAAAGACTTGAATAAAACTGCACGTGTGCACGCTCAATTTCTTTACGTGTAAAAACCTCGACATCGTTAGAATCTAGAATAGAAGTAAGAATATTACGCTCAAAGCGCTCACGCTCAAGTTTAAAAAAATAACGAGTAGGCCTTTCTCCCTCTTCAAGCCACTGAACTCTGGAGCGAACCTTAGAGCCATCCAACTCTTTCAAGGTGAGGGCCTTCAGTTCACTTTCGAGCTCGGAAATTTCAGAGCTAACCGACAAATCACCAGAAGTTAATTTAAGCTTAAGATCAATGATCCGATTAGCCAAAAGAACGCGCTCGTGCGAGAGCTCCCTGCGCTTATTCTTAGAAAAATATGTAATTTGTGAACGAATAGAATGCTTAAAGAAATCCCACCACGACTTGACTGAAGGAAAGTGCTGCAGACAACCAGAAAGATCATCAATGCAAGTTGTAATATATTCACAAAACGCGCTATCATTTAAAAGCGAGTTGTTGAATTTCCAACAACCAGGACCACGGGAATTATTCTCAGAGGACTGGATGGAAAGATAGACAAAATCATGATCGGAAAAAGGGCAAGCTTTAATTTCGCAGGATTTAACCGCAGACATAAATCTCTGAGAAACAAAAAACTTATCAAGCCGGGAACCGATAGAAAAATCAGAATTAAACCAAGTGCACTGACGCAGCCTTGGATGAAACTTACGCCAGGCATCTGACAAAGAAAAAGTCGAACGAAAAACAGAAAGATATTTAGCAGGAACAAAGTTCCCACCAAACTTGTCAAGATGGTGATCATAGCAATTGTAATCTCCAGCGATAATAACGGCGTCAGAAGGCAAAAAATACTCGTGCAAATTATCAAAAAACACTTTCCTTTCAGTCGGATTAGTAGGCGCGTAAATATTAATTAAATTAATCTTAAAACCATCAAGCTCAAAAACAAGACTAATAACCCTACCAGATACATCTCTTTTCCAATTCCTAATTATACCCGAAAAGGAATCAGAAAAGCAAGTTAAAACGCCGGCTCGTTTTCCAACAGCGGGAGACCAGAAACAAGGCCCACGCCAGGCTTTAGAAAAAGCACAAAATACTTCAGGATCAGTAATAAACGTTTCTTGAAAACAAAAAACATCGTACGAAGCATGAAGATTATCAATAAGATATTTCTGAAAACGTTTACTGAATCCCCTAGAGTTTAAGGAAACAATTTGAAAGTTCATGAAGTGTGAGGGTTATTAGTCTTCCTACCAGAGCTAACCGGCAAGGGTGTAGTAGACTTACGTGGAGGAGGACCATCAGCAGGGTCCAACCTAGCAGGCTTACGCTTGGGCGCCACACGCGAAACAAAAGCACGAACAGAATTCTGAGACGGAGGAGGCGAAACAACAGAACTAACTTCAGAAATTTCCATAGCAGCCAAGGCTTCATCTGAGACAGTAGGAGGAGATTGTGAGGGAACTTCAGCGGCAAGTTGCAAATCAGATACAGTGGGTGTGCCAGTAATAACGCTTGATGGAGGGGAAGGAACCGGAAGAGGGTCAGAGGGAGGCTCAGGAGACTCGAAGAGCGATTGAGACTGCGAGAGCTGTGAAGGGTCTGCAGACTGCTGAGAGGAATCTTGAGTAGACTGCGTAGAATGCAAAGGAGACGGAGAATCCTGAGGAGCAGATCCACCAGAAGAAGGCGAAGACGACGGCGACGGCGATAATGATGACTGCAAGGGAGGCGCAGAAAGTGGGACAGAAGAAGGCGGAACATCAGAAGGCGGTTGAGATGAAGAATCATCGGACAAAGGCTGAGGCGAGGGAACAGGCGGAGGGCGTTCATGAACATCCGAAGGAGGTGGAGAAACGGCAGGAGGCACTTCAGTAGAAGGATGCGAAGGATGAGACACAGGAGTTGCAGGAACGTCAATGTCAGCCAAGGCAGGGCGACGCCACCAGGACATGCGACAATCAATGGCATAATGACCATCCTCCTTGCAGATGCTGCATTTAATGTCTTCTGTACAGTCACTGAAGGTGTGACCAAGCTCAGCCTGGTCACAGTTAAAACAAACGACATTAGGACACGCTCTGGCAACATGGTCTGGCAAATGACACTTACGGCAGGTGGGGATCTGACCTTCGTGTTTAATCCTAAGGAGCTTCCTACCAAAACGCATAAACGAAGGAATTGACTCGGACAACTCCATTCTAGCCACACGTGTACCACTTTGGATGCCATCATAGCCCTGGAGGCCACACCGACGAATTCCATGAACAGAGCCATAGTGGCTAAGACGATGAGAAAGGGCTTCATCCAGAAGTTCATAAGGTGCGTCGTAGATTACCACGAAAGTGAATGACGAAGAATTACGACGAGCACGACGAGAGATGAACGAGGACTGGCGAAGAAAACGATCACGGTATTCGGACGTAGAAAACGTTACTGATACAAAACCATTAGGACTGCGCTGCAAACACCTAACACCAGCTGCACGAATGCCGCAATTCTTAAAATCTGTGAAGACTTGAGACAAAGGCGCATCTTTAGTAGGAAGGACAAAGTGAGCCGTACAAGGGCGCTCAGGAAGAATATTCAGCGGGTGGATCCGATCCTTTTCGGAATCCGAAAGACGGGCTTCATTTTTCATAATGTAATCATCCTCCATAGACTGACACAACACTCTTGGACGGCTGCCAGGTCGGGCCATCTGGGCATAAGACGGAGGACCATCCAAAGACACGACAGACATATCATCTGAAACATCATCAGCCCAGCTATGCTGGGGATCAACATCAGCACTTGACATAACTCTGCTGGGCCAAAGGCCAAAGCAGCGATACCGCAAGCGAAAGCGAGAACGAAAAAACAGACTGACTGATAGGGCTTCGCCCTGGGTTAACCCAACTATAAACTGATAAAAGGCCTGGGCCTCATCAGTGCAGTGCTGATGTCTGGGATGGAGGTTAAGCTTATAAAGCCACCCCAAATGTCCCACACATGTGGTACATCTAAGCCATGCCATATATATATAGACAGTTAAGTAGATCCCTTGAGCCAACAACGTATCACCCCCAGGAGGATCGCAAATGGATTCACAGTTCAAGTTGAGGAGAAATTGAGAGAAAGTTACAGGAAACTTTTTTAATGAGGGCAGTAGGTCTAAGTGGTCGCCCTTTATGAAAGTGGTCTATGCGACCTCGCGTGCGTCAAATAACGAAACGTTCAATTGTGTGTCACTTTTGCTTTATTTTTAGATTCCTTGTTACTCGTGTGATTTTAAATCTCTCAAAAAAACTACTGTGACTTGCTTGATTATTTTTGTTCCCCAACAGAATGCTCTCTGACAACCCACTCAACACCACCGGACAGAGGTTGTTCACTATCCCAAACCAAAGCCTAAGAATGTAAGTCATAGAAGATTACATACTGTTTCATGTCTGCGCTCCTCAGGTTACATGGACGGAGGGAGTCACGGCTGACCGACTTACTCTGCAAGGAGGGTTAAGACATAGCCCGCCTTTACGTGAAACTCACCTAAGTGGGATGGATAGTGAGCTATCTTTTGGGTGCACACCCCCTGCTCCCTCCCCCTAGATCCGCCCCTGTAAAGGCAGCGAGTATTCAACATTTTTAAGATTGTAATTTAAAACGTCAAGACGCGGAGTAAACCGAGAACTAAAATAATCTGGTGTCTGATTGTTTACAGCTTTGTACATCATGATCGCTTTCCTAACATCGCGTTGATGAGTAAGTTTGTTCCAATTTAAAACACGAAACAGTTGATCAGTATTACTGTCATAATTTGAGAACGTTGTGATACGTGCGGCACGATTCTGCAACTTTTGTAATTTTTGTGAGAGCTCCTTTAAACAAGACCCCCACACTTCACTACGATAGTCGAAGTGAGGCTGGATTTATGAATAATAAACAGTAGCTCACGTGGAGCAAGATTTGTTATGCGTTTAAAGGCGCTTATATATGCCATTGGCAATCTTTTTTGAGATTTCTGAACTATGAAACTCCCAATTTAAATTCTGATCAATATACGAACCAAGAGATTTCGTAGCGGCAACTTGTTCTACAGGAATTTGGTTTATTTTGATTGAAAGATTCTCGGTTACATTAGACAATTAACAGGAATTCTGATTTCGTCGTATTTAAAGTAAGTTTATTAGCGATTATCCTTATGGAATTTCTTCTAAATCTGAATTCATACATTTATTTATCTCTTTGACGTTATTGCTCGCGAAAGCGACATTGGTATCATCAGCGTATATTCTTGGCTGGGAATGAGGTACCATTGGGCATGCAGATCGTTAATATATAACAGAAACAAATTAAAGAGGTCCTGAGATAGTTCCTTGTGGAACACCGCGTAGGAGAATTCGCTCAAATGGTTTCTTGCAGTTTACTAAACAGATTTGAACACGATTTTTCAAGTAAGAACAAAAGCATTTGAGGGTGAATAACTGATAAGAAAATGCTGCCTTTTTAGATACATTTACTAGTGAATAGAACTTCAGTCTTCTCGACTGTAAATACTGTAACCGCAGGCCCTGCGCGCCTCACAACTCTTGTTCATAAAATCTGGGCAAAGTTAAACAACCCACACAGTAAACGAAAAGAGTAGGGCACTGAATTCCCGCTGTGGAGGTGTGGCCTAAGGTAAGAATACCATGTGGGGACGCGGAGTATAATATTTATTGTAGGAAACAGACAACTTTTTTAAAAGACTTGTTTCGGCATGCTTATGCCATCATCAGTTTAATGAGTTCCTAAGTGTGGACAGTTATAAAGTCTACGGGTAGATGAAAAAATTATTACAACATGACGTAATACAAAAGCGGGTACTATTTACAGCGTGACACCAAACATCAAGGTGTAAACTAAAACGTGAGAAAAGTGTTGTAATGCTGCAATTGTTTGTTAAGTTCCGGTTTGATCTTATTTATATGAGAAGCTTTTTTGAGTTTTAAATCAATTGAGTTGCTGGCAGAATCCAGAATACTAAAGCACGAAGGGGAGTATTTGCTCTTACTTAAAGGAGATGTGTTGAAATGATTAAAAATATGCGAGTTTTCATCGCTTTCCGTGTGTTCCTTTGTCGTGGTAGAAAAGTGGCGACTAGTTTCGCCAATATAACGGAAATAACAACCCGCACAAGAAAATTGGTAAACTTCCATGGATTTTAGAGCAACAGGAGTACGATCTTTAACACTAAACATGTTTTTAATTTTGAATGAAGTGAAAACTAATTTGATGGTTAGGTCAGATTTGCAAAAGCGCTTAGTAAGTTGTCGGAGTTTAAGTTTCGCTATTTTGGAATAATGGCCGACAAAAGGGACTTTAAAATAACGTGTATTATTGTCATCATTAGTGTTCCGGCTTTTTTGAGAAAAAGACCCGTCAAGATACCGCTTGAAAGTTCTGTCAATAATGTGCGAGGGAAATGAATTACGTTTGAAGGTATCAGAAAGTTTATTAAGATCGTTTTGAAGGCCGGAGGAGGTGTTGTTGATTTTATAGATTCGGTCGATAAGAGTTCGGATAAGGCCAATTTTATAGCACGATGGAGTAAAGCTAAAAAAAAATTAGTTAAGAGACCAGTGTATCTTTTTTTAATGAAAAACTGAAAACACAATCACGCGAAGAGTTGTCAACAAATATATTTTCCGCTGGTATTCCAAGTAATTAGTTGCGGTGTTTTCATTTCACACCTGCCGCACCCACTATTGTGCATTCTGTTTTTCATGTATGTTAGGATTGGCCAGTTATTAGTATTTATACCCTCCGCTGTCTCTTGAGTACCATTCACGCTTGCGGTTCCATACAGTTTATTCATCTTTCTGCTTTAAGCCTTCCTTCCCCCCCCCCCCCCCCCCCCCCCCCACCTCCCGTTTACTACAGGTTTCGTCATTGCCTTTATCTTTCAGGCCGTAGAGACGCTTTTGGCGACTTCTTCCGCTGTTTCAAATGCGGCAAATTTGGACACTGGGCTAAGGACTGCCAATCCTTGTTCTGGCCGGGAAGTTACCAGCCCCTTAGCTACAATTCTTTCCCTGGAATCTCCTACAACAAGCCAACCTCAGGCCAATCAGCTCAACAAAAGCAATGATGATGCCTTGGCGCAGGTACATCAGTTTACACAGGATTACGAACTTGAAAGCTGACATTCATTACGTGTTAAGGGTAATCTGAAGAATAATTTAGTTTTCTGCAGATCTATAGGTGCTCCGGATTTCATTTTGTCTATTATTGAAAATGGCTACAGACTGCCATTCATTAGTTTTCCGTTGGCCGTAAAACTGAAAAATAATAAGTCGGCTTGTATTTATGCTGTTTTTGTGGATCAAGCTGTTCTTGAGCTCCTTAATTCAGACCGGGTGCGTTTGGTTAATGAGCAGCCTTTTGTTGTAAATCCTTTGTCAGTTTCTGAACAACCATGCGGTAAGAAGAGCTTATTCTCGATTTGCGTCATGTCAACAAGTCATTAATTAAGCAAAGTGTTAAGTAAGAGGACTGGAAAATTGCTATGTCTTATTTTGTGAAGGATGGGTTCATGTTTTCCTTCGATTTAAAAAGTGGTTACCATCATGTAGACATTGCACAAGAGCACCAAACTTTTCTGGGGTTTTCATGGCGTGCGCCCGATTCCATTAAGGAAATATTTTGTTTTTTCTGTGGACCCGTTCGGTCTGTCCTCTGCCCCTTGGGTTTTTACTAAGGTTTTGAAGCCTTAAAAAAAAAAAAAAAAAGTTATTGGAGAGTACAGGGTCTTTGTAAAGCCATCTTCTTGGATGATGGTTGGGCGATTGTTCAGGATAGAGAAAGTTGTCTCATTAAGGCCCGGGCTGTAAGGGCGGATTTGTGCAACTCAGGTTTTGTTGTCAATGAAGATAAATCGGTATGGGAACCCACCCAAGTATTGGACTGGCTGGGTGTTACCTGGAATGCTGCATTAGGTACTTTTAAATTGTGGAAAGGAGAATTGTTAAGATCATTAACGCAATTGATCATATTATTGAAGCCGATTTCAAAGTTACCGCGAGAGAGTTGTCTTCCTTCACAGGTCAAGTTATCTCTACCTGGCCTGTAGTTGGTAACATTGGCAGGATAATGACCAGACATTGTGTCTTGTCCACCGCGTGCAGGGATAATTGGGATTCTATATCCCTTCTTGACGATTACTGCAAGGAAGAACTGTATTTTTGGAAGGAAAGTATGGTTAATATCAACACTAGGTATTGCTTTGTAAGTAAGGTACCAAGTTATTTTGTGTATTCTGACGCCAGTTCCACCGGAGGTGGAGCAATTACTGATTTTAACAATGATTTTGTGTGCCACAAAACGTGGTCGGAGAACGAGAGAGGTCAAAGTTCAATGTGGAGAGAACTGTCTGTTATTGAGTTTCTTTGCAATCATTTGCCTCAGTGTTGGATCACATGTTAAGTGGTTTACGGATGGCCAAGTAGCTGCTCAGATTGTTGAAGTGGGCAGCATGAAATTAGGTTTGCACAAATGGCCAGAGGGATTTTTGATATTTGTATCCGATCGGGAATTCATTTAGATGTACAGTGGATCCCTCGCACTTCGAATCAACAAGCTGTTTATATAAGTCGTTTAATTGATACTGATGATTGGCAAATTACTGAAGAATTTTTTCTTTTTCTCGATGGCTTGTGGGGTCCGCATAGTGTAGATTGCTTTGCAAATTATTATAACCGCAAGATCCCCAGGTATTTCTCGAGGTTTTAGAATCCCAATTCCTCGGGTGTTGATTTTTCTTTCAGTCTCTTCGAGGGGAAAATTGCTTAGTAGTCCATCCAGTTGGTATCATCCCACGCGTATTACATTATCTTAAATCTCAGGAGGCCGTCAGACTAAAATTTACTGATTAATTTATTGGACGGTGTGTCTACTAGCCTATGTTTTTTCAGTTGTTGGCGCTGGCCAAGGCAGTATGCCGTTTATTTGTAAGGCACTGGCCTAATGTTTGGTCTGTCATTTCATATGGTGCTGTCCTAATAGGAGTATAGTTGATTTATGTGGCACTGGCCTAATCAATGGTTGTTGATCTACGCGGCACTGGCCCATACGATCATTTAACGTCTTACGTGGCACTGGCCTCATCAATGGTTGTTGATCTACGCGGCACTGGCCCATACGATCATTTAACGTCTTACGTGGCACTGGCCTCATCAATGACTGATTTTTGTACGGTTATTAAAGGATGTTCTGTCTTTCTTTTGTTCTTCTAGTATGTATGTTTTGTTCTTGTCTTTACAGATTATGCTATCAAGTAATTCTTGGAAAGGCTTTCAACAGTTTTCTTCAATCAACGTTTATGAAGTGCTAAATGTTATGTTGAAGTCCAGGTCGGATTCGACCACTAAAGCTTACGTTCGTGTTATCAGAAAGTTCTTGGACTGGTCTAAAAGTAGACAGTTCAACATGCAGTTACCTTTTCCTCTTAGTGTTGTTTCTCTATATTTGTTTGAAGTTCAGCAGTCTTCCGCTTCTAGCTCCTCAGTAATTTTAGCCCATGCGGCCCTTAAATGGTTACATTCTTTTGTCCCTAGTTTGGATCGTAATCCTTTAGATAGCGAATTTTGCAGAAATGTCGTCGAATCCGCTAAACGCCAGAAGTCATAGCCAGTTATGAAAAAGAAGCCTATTTCCACAGAAATTATAAGGCGTATTTTAGATATTCATAACAGGAAAGATGCTAATTTAAAGAATCTCCGTATTGCTGCGTTGTGCTCTTTAGCCTTCGCAGGGTTTTTTCGTTATGACGAATTATGCAATATCGTTCCGGAGCTTATCGAATTTCACAGCGATTATATAAGAATTTTTGTGCCTCGTAGTAAGACAGATGTTTATAGGGAAGGGAATTTCGTCTATATTAGTGCATCTGGATCTAAGTACTGTCCTGTTGGTGTTTTACAACGTTATTTAGATTTATCTGGTATTGACTTAGACAGTCCTCTCCCTTTATTTAGACCAATTGTTTTTCACCGTAGTACTTCTAGCTATACCCTGAGGAGCGGAAAGATTTCTTATACTACCTGTAGAGATATCTTAAGGGATACCTTAAGTCAGCTGGGCTATACAACCCTAATGTTTATGGTCTTCATAGTTAAAGATCCGGTGGCATTACAGCTGCCGTACGCCATAGTAGGAATTCGATTCCAGAAAGACTACTTAAAATTCCTGGTAGGTGGAAATCTGATTCTGCCAAGGATATGTATGTTGAAGAAAGCCTTGAAAACAGGTTGCATGTAACTAAGTATTTAGGTTTGTAACGTATTATGGAGCGTAGATTAGTTTCTGCATACAGTAGTATCTAAAGAGTTGTAAAAAAAAAAAAAAAAAAGTGCAGTAACAATTTCTTTTTGTAATTTCTATCTTATAATAAACTGTTTTGGATACGCTTGCGCATCCTACCATATTTCTCGTGGTATTTGTTTGTATTACGGGAATTTAAGGGTAAAATGTTTTACGTTCGTTTGAGCGAAGCGAATTAGAACGTAAGTATGTCAAGAAAGGACAGTTTACCATCATTCTCTATCTCAAAAGTGAATTTGATGTTAGGATGCCGTGAATTGATGTAATCAAAAAATGACATAGCATCCTGTTCGTTGTGAAAGACACAGAAGGTGTCATCAACATAACGGCTATAGAGGAGAGGGTGATTCGAATGGTTGAAATTATTTAGCCACGTTTCCTCGTGGAAACCAAGAAAAAGATTAGCTAGGATGGGTGCTAGTGGAGAGCCCATCGCTACCCCATCAACTTGATCATAAAATTTGCCATTAAAAAGAAAATGAGTCTCGGCTATAGCGAATGAGAACAAGTTCTTAAGGTCGGATTTTTTGATCGGAAATTGGTAAATAAACTTTCAACATCGAAGGAAATGAGAAACGTGTTGTTAGAATCGAAACTCCTGAGCTCTTCAACAAAAGAGAATGAATCTTTTACCGAATACTTACTAGGCAGAAGTGGAGCAATTAGGGAACTTGAATACTTAGCTACATTATAATTATAAGCTCCAATAGAAGAAACAATAGGTCTAAGAGGTGGTTGATTGTGATTTTCACGTTTCTTATGTAATTTAGGAAGGCCATAAAATTTTGCTGGTTGTGAGCCCTTGGGAAAAATCTTAGTATAGGTATCATTATCAATAGAATGATTTTGCTTAAGTAGACTAATGAAACGTTTAAGTCTGCCTTCTCTTAATAAAGTGGGATCTTTGTCTAATACTTTGAACTTAGATTTGTCATTGAGTATATCAAAACAGGAATCTAAATAAATGTTGCGATCTAAAATAACTACTCCATTACCTTTATCAGGCTTGAGAATTATAATATTGGAATTGTTCCTAAGAGTTCGTAGGCTGATACGGTGTTTCTTTAGATCGTTGCTTGAAGGACGGTAGGAGGAGACATAGTTTTGAGCCAGGTGAGCGATTTCAGTTTTTAGGTGCGTAGCGGAGTTTTCGTCCTTTAGTTTGTTCTTCATGGTGTAGTGGATCTTTTCGAAGACAGCTTCAATGTCTGTCTTGTTGAGATGATGAGCTTTGATGGAGAATCTACGTTAAAGATCGTACTCCTGTTGCTCTAAAATCCATGGTAGTTTACCAATTTTCTTGTGCGGGTTGTAATTCCCGTTATATTGGCGAAACTACACGCCACGTTTCTACCAGGATAAAGGAACACACGTAAAGCGATAAAAACTCGCATATTTTTAATCATTTCAACACATCTCCTTTATGTAAGAGCAAATACTCCCCTTCGTGCTTTAGTATTCTGGATTCTGCCAGCAACTCAATTGACTTAAAACTCAAAGAAGCTTTTCATATAAATAAGATGAAACCGGAACTTAACAAACAATTGCAGCATTACAACACTTTTCTCACGTTTTAGTTTACACCTTGATGTTCGGTGTCACGCTGTAAATAGTACCCGCTTTTGTATTACGTCATGTTGTAATAAATTTTTGAATCTACCCGTAGACTTTATAACTGTTCACAGTAAGGAACTCATTAAACTGATGATGGCATAAGCATGCCGAAACAAGTCTTTTAAAAAAGTTGTCTGTTTCCTACAGTATTTATCATACTTGCTACTATTGCGACCTTAAGGAAATATTTATTGTGTTTCGCCTTTGACCTGTGTATCTGTCTATCTTTACCTTTTATTAACGAATAAGCGAGTTTTCATAAATTCGAAGACAGTCTGTAACCCCAGCTGTGGGACAAAACGATGGATATCGCGGATAAGGTTTTTTTCAATGCTACAGTAATTCCAAACCAGTTCACAAGTTTAAAATTTTAGACAGAGTTTCACTTAGTCTAGTAAAATACTTATGTCTTCTACAGATTCATGATGAGGACGAAGCTAAGAACATTCAACCTTGGATCGTTTGTCAACAATACCAGGAATGTCACACCTGTTATGTATGTATTAATGCAAAGACCGTTTTGGGTAATTACTTGCAAACAAGCTTGATGTTATAATTTGAAGTCATGCCTAATTTTTCGACCGTTTCCATGGGTTTTATGTTAATCTCTTTTCATAGAATTAAAATGGACGATTCAACGACACTTTTTGGTGGTGTATTCTTTTGATCAAAATTGTGTAGAATACAGAAATTCCGTCTTAGAATAGTCAAAAGTCAAGCGGATTCATCTGCCACAGGCACACAATGTTACTCTGCAGAGTTCTGAACACTTAAGGGTTCCCTGTATCTATGGTACCTCAAACAGACAGCATAAAAGGATAACTTTCATCTTTTTGTAGATAAAATGTGAGCGGAGTTATTTACATTTTCGGTAGAGGACACCACGTAATCATGCTTACAGTTAATATACTCTATTAAGTCTTTCTTAAAGGGAACCTCAACTCCATCTACGGATTTACCATGAACCGAAAAAGATATTTGTAATCGAACTTGCGCAACATTTTTTTTTTTAATCAGAAAACATTTGAATCGTTTATTTTCACTTTCTAACTACTTTTCCTGGGCACCATCTTGAATGAGCCCTTTTTGTTCTGGCACAAAGAGCTTTTGTTTTAAAACAATAGGGCAACCGTTGCAATTCAAAATAATTCTAGATGACGGCATAGTTAGTAGAGGGGAATGGTTATGAAACCCGACAAATTTCTTTGAGGTATGTTTTTGTTCTCTTTTATGGCCTTGACCGTGCACAAACACAATAGTTGTTTACTCCATACTGAGGAACTAACCAATAGAAACGTGTTGGTTACGTAATTCATTCATGGTGTATGAGCGCAAAACAAAAGATTGTGCACGGTCATGGACTTTCCAACCTAAATCTTGGCATCTTTGTTTGCTCCTTTGATGTTTGCCGAGCTTCCAAACTATTCCCCTCTATTAACTATGATGGCGGTGAACAGGAAATTTGAAAACAAAAACAAGTGATTCTGAAATTCAATTCCTTTTCATTGAAAAAAGTTCAAACAATTTTCATTGTAAAAAAATTTGTCTTATGGTATAAAGTCATCTTTGTTTTTTTTAGTGGAGGTTCCCTTTAAGTCTTTTGTAAACGGGAGTGAAACAGAGCGCTTAAACTATACCTTATGCACACAGTCTTACGACATGCTTGACACAGGATGTTTGCACCTGACTTAAATACACAAGAGGCCTAAATGAAACGGAAAAAAGTGCCTATGACAGACCTAAATATAACAACAACAAAAAAACATTAAGTTTTACCCACCTACGACCTATGGTAGCCATCGGGTGTTTGGTATGCACTCTCATAATGCAACTTGCAATGGTACAAATCGCAAGGATTCCCTTAGCTATGCAAAATATATTAATTTCCCGTGTATGCTGGGAAAACGGGAAAATTCAATAACTTTTGTTGAGACATCATGAAAACCTTGCAGCAGGTAGACTGTTCCACAGCACCGCTAGACATCTGAGTGGAACTCCAGAGGCGAAACCAATTCAATGATGGCGTGCGGACGTGTATCTGAGGGCTCCGCGAATTCCATCGAATTTGTTGGCACTGAACCTTCCTCATCTCCCTTAAACCAATACCTACATTATGACGACAAACAAAGTCTATTTAAGTGGAAAGGGAGCCTAACACAACTTCAGGAATTTTGTTCGAAAGTCCTGAATTTGGAAGTTTCTGCAACCACGAGTCCCTCTGAAAGGTCTAGTTCTTTGAAGTCGAAGACAATCACGTTGGTTTTATTCAACAGTACCGGCACCCTTCAAATTCAAGGTCCGGAAGCAAAAGCTATGAAAGCTGAACTGAAGAAGCTACTCCAGTTACCGGTTGATGACAACTCGGTTATTCTCGTTAATGAAGAAGAAGCTTCTACACCGGCATTTAACAAGAACGCCGCATCAGTACAAGAGGAGTTAGACTGTCTGAAATCTGAAGTGCGGAACCTATGGGCTCATATAAAAGAGAAACCTATTAAAGAGGAAGACCTGAGATCCGAAAATTCTCGACTTAGGGATATAATTCTATCTTTGAAGGAAGAAAATAAAAAGTTAGTCCAAGAACGCGATTCTTTGAGTTTTGCATTGCAAATCGTATCCAGAGAAGCAGCTACTCAATGCCGTCCAACGAATAACACCTTTAACGAACATACCATTGTCCAAAATATGGATGAATCAACACCTTGCGCCAACAAAGAACAAAGCTTCATTGTGAAATCAAAGAACAAAAGAAAGAAATCGAAAGACAAAGGAGGTCCTAATAACACCCTGACAGGAAAAGAATCCGAACCCGAAAAACAACCAAAAGAGCGCACAACCCTGCTCATAGGAGATTCGATGATCTCAAGAATACCTGGAAAAGACCTGGGAAAAGCAGTCGGCCATAGGGTTATAGTCAAGCCTTTCTCGGGCGCTACGACAAAGGCCATGAATCACTATCTCAAACCTAATCTGGAATCTTCGCCCAACGAAGTGATTTTACACATTGGGACTAATGATCTTAAAACCAGGGAACCAAAGGCTGTTGCGGAATCGATTGCGGATCTCGCGAGGCAGATTGAGGGCACCTGCGATACTATAGTCACGCTTTCGGAGCTTGTATGCAGAAAAGATAAGCTTGACCAGGCAGTGAAAACAGTCAACAAGCATCTAAAGAAGTTCTGCCATCAAAATGGATGGAAATTAATCCATCATGAGAACATATCTCATAGTGGACTCAACAAAGGTGGACTGCACTTAAATTTTAAAGGTAATGAGCAGTTTTTTAATAATTTTAAATCGCACCTAGAATGAGATAATATGCTGTCCGTCAATGCCGTGCGGGATGCATTAAGCAACCAAAGGGCCGAAAAATCTGTCTCGATATTGCCTCCTTTGCGCGGTTTTAGAATGGCATCACTCAATATTAATCAATTAACTACACATATAGACGAATTAAGAATCCTATTAGCAAACAATGATATCGATATTGTTTCCATAAATGAAACGAAACTGAACGAGAGTATTCGAGATCATGATGTTCATATTCCGGGATACGAAATAATTCGCCGCGATAGACTTACAAAATGCGGCGGAGGGGTATGCTTCTATGTAAAAAATTCAATCAATTTTACAGTACGAAATGACCTACATATGGATGCATTAGAAAATCTTTGCTTGGAAATCCATAAGCCAAATTCAAAATCTTTTGTGATTGTTACTTGGTACAGACCACCTGACTCTCCCATTGGCATTTTTTCTCCATTTGAATCCCTAATCGGGAAATTGGATAGTGAAAATGTAGAATTTTTTGTACTGGGAGACATGAACTGTGACATGATCACTACTCGATATGATAATGACACATCCAAATTAAGGAGTATTGCTGATGTCTACGGACTCGAGCAGCTCATCTCTGAACCGACGAGGATAACACCCACCTCATCAACTCTAATTGATTTAATTTATACCAACTGCTCGGATAAGATTGCTTGTTCGGGAGTTTGTCATATCGGGATAAGTGATCATAGCATGGTGTATGTGTATAGAAAACTTGCTCTGAACGGGATGTCTCATGGACATAATTCTATTACATATAGAAATTTCCGAAATTTCGATCGCCGAAATTTTCGTTATGATATTCTATCTCAATGTTGGGATAATGTATACAAGTCTTCCAACCCAAACGTGATGTGGCAGCAATGGAAAAGTACATTTCTGGCTATCGCTGACAAACATGCCCCACTGAAAACGATGCGCGTTCGTTCAAGGAGTTCTCCGTGGATTACCTCTGAATTGAAAGACCTTATGCATAACAGAGACATATTAAAAATCAAAGCTAGCAAGACAAATGATCCTAACGATTGGGCATTATTTAGGAAACAAAGAAATATAGTCAATAAGCAAATACGCTCAGCTAAGCAAGTTTATTACCAAAATAGTTTTAATAAGCACACCAGCGACTCCCGAAAGACCTGGCAGACTATAAACGAGCTAACTTCTCGGAAATCTGGGAAAACGTCAGTGGCGTCACTAAAAGTGAACGGATTAACGATAACTAATCCGTTGGAGCTATCAAATGAATTCAATAACCACTTTGCTAACATTGGTCCAAAACTTGCCAGTGAGATAAATTGTGATAATGGTAGCTATCAAAGATATCTTACTGTTACAGATAAACGGTTTAAGCTCCAACCAACCAATCCAAACAAAGTATTTTCACTTTTAAATAAACTAGACAAGTCAAAGGCAACGGGCCTTGACAAAATATCTGCTAGGTTTGTCAGGGAATGTGCTGACCTTATTTGTATGCCGATATGTGATATTTTCAATCAATCCATTAGTCAAGGGACGTTTCCAGATGACTGGAAATATGCAAGGGTTACCCCTCTTTATAAACAGGGTGACCGCGGTGATGTTAACAATTACCGCCCAATATCGGTGATTCCAATAGTGGCAAAGGTGTTTGAAAAGATAGTTTATGAACAGCTTTATGCCTATTTGGAAGCGCACGATATTCTATGTCAAAATCAATCAGGGTTTCGTGCTAATCATTCAACTGTAACAGCTTTGTTGGAAGCGACAGATTCTTGGGCATATAATATTGATAACGGGAAAATCAATGGAGTCATTTTTCTAGATTTGAAAAAAGCTTTTGACACTGTTGATCATCAAATCCTTCTATCGAAACTAAACTATTATGGTATACATGGCAAATCTTTCAAATGGTTTCAGTCATACTTAGAAAACCGCACACAAAAATGCTCTGTGAACGGGTCACTATCCAATAGCTGCACATTGACATGCGGCGTCCCTCAAGGGACCATCCTCGGTCCATTATTGTTCTTATTATATATCAACGATCTTCCAAATTGCTTATCAAATTGTAAACCGAGAATGTACGCTGACGACACGCACCTTACATACGCGGGCAGCAATCTTGAGAATGTTCAGTTTTGTCTAAATGAAGACCTAGCAAACGTTTTCAACTGGCTACAAGCGAACAAACTCACATTGAACATGACCAAAACCGAATTCATGCTAATAGGGTCAAGGCAGAGACTGAATACTCTCACAGCTTCACCAACAATTAGAATGACCAATACTCAAGTGAGTCAGGTTACAGCTACAAAATCGCTTGGTGTGATAATAGACGATAAACTCGATTGGCATAGTCACATCGAAAATTTAACTAAAAAAATCGCCTCTGGTATCGGGGCCCTAAAGCGAATTAGGCACCTGATTCCAGCATCAACCTTACATCTCATTTACCAAGCTTTAGTAAAACCTCACTTTGATTACTGTGACATTGTTTGGGGTAACTGTGGGAAAACGCTACGAGACAAACTGCAGAAATTGCAGAATAGAGCAGCCCGTGTGTTGACATTCTCGAACTATGATGCTGATGCAACTGAACTACTTGAGTTTTTAGGGTGGAAAAATCTTGCACGCCAGCAGGAAATTCATAAAGCCACTATGGTGTTTAGATGTCTGCACGGGCTAGCTCCGGAGTATCTGTATTCAAAGTTTACGTGGCGTGACTCTGCTTATGTCCTCAGGGACTCTGAAAATAAGCTCAATGTTCCATTACCGCGCACTGATTATTACCGAAAAAGCTTTAGCTACAATGGCGCCATATTATGGAACCGTCTATTATGCGATATAAGGAACACAGAGTCTCTGGGGGTATTTAAACGCAAGATTAATGACATTCTTTAAGTCCAACGCACGGCATTCACGGAAAACAGCTTCTGTAACGCCGTTTTCACTGTTTTCGTTTAGAACTTTGCGTGAAGGCGAAATTGGCACCATCAAGTCTGCTTTGTCCACGTGTGAGCACCTTAAAGTTAATTTCCTGTTTACGTACGGCCAGACTGCTTGACTTGCAATGCTTTCATGGCTTAATTTCAGTTGCTCAGACAAGTGAGTGTGGCTTACATAAAAGATTACATTGACAACCTACATTGAGAGGGATTTAATGACAACTTTCTCATTTGTAGAAGTTGAACCTTTTAAGTGAACAGCATGAGAAGGCTTGCAACATTGTTGTGCATAGCAAAAGTTTCGAGAAGAATCCACTTCCACCGTCCCTCCACACCTGTAATTTAACGCAAAAAATAAGCCCCAATACCCAGACACTCTTGCAATGTTATCTTTCACTCCAGGGGCGTTTGACTAAAATGGTACAATATTGAGTTGAGTAGTGTTAGGTTTTTTTTTCCGGCGAAACTACAGCCATAAAGCCTATAATGAGTCATACACGACTATTTATTATACTTGAGAGTTGACGTAGTTATGACGGTGAATTTAAAGCTTTCACAAAGGAATAACACTCACATAGATATCCCTGACGTAAAGGAGAAGCCGTAATACTGCGACATCTTTTTTAATCAGTGATGAAATGGTATATAAAATGAATTCAGCTCCCAACGTCAGTGGCTTCATAGCTCAGTTGGTTAGAGCGTCGCACCGGAATCGCGAGGTCACTGGTTCAAACCCCGTTGAAGTCCTGTATTTTTCAGGCCTCTCTACGCAATTGTAAAAATTGCGCTCATAACAGCGAAGATCATAGCTTCACTTGATTTTTTTTAATGAACACAGTCAGGTGCCTTCGGAATATTCGCCTTAAAGCTTCTTGGCAAATCGAACTTTTTTTAAAGGAAACCATAAAACCAAAAAAACTCATTAATCATAAACCTTACATATTTAATCATTACTCTTCTGATTCAAAAGGGTCGCTTACTATGATCCAAAGTTTATTGAATGAAACATTTATGTAAAACTAGCTTATTCCCAGAAAATTACGTTGCTTAAACTTTGACCTGTGCTTTCCTAGTTTTTTCTTTTTTTTTTTTTTTCTGTTTTCCTTTTAGTAATTTGCCAAAAATTGGTGCAAATTCTAGGCCTCATTGATGAATTATTGAAATCAAGTACTTCGGGAATAGCTTGTACTAATCAGTAACTGAAATACGAGACAGTTTAGACCTCGCGAATAAGGACCGGCACCCTTTAGTACCCGTCCATCTTCACGTCCTTTAGCACTCTTTTAGCACCTTAAAGGCCAGCCCAAAGATTGTAAATTACCTTTATTGCTGGGAAGCCGGTTTCAGATTCAAATAGACCTAAGGAATAATTATTATCGAAGGATCGTGCGGTGAGATTGCAGGCGCCTGTGATCTATTTGTCCAAGAATGACGGTTACAAAGAGCGCATGACATTATTTTATTGTGAAGGCACTTTGTTTCGAGGGCTTCCTGATTCATTGACTGTACGAGTTTGGAAGAGCTGGTTTCCTTATTTTATTTTTCACAGTCAAATCCTGCAACGTTTTCATGAACTTCAATACGGGATTCACCCCCCCCCCCCCTCCCCCCTCTTCCCAGGGATTGTGGGTAGTAAAAAGGCTAGAGATTGTGGTCGGCCATCTTTATCTTTGTGTTGCATTGTTACATACATACATGCATACTACATAACTTTATTTATACTCGAATCGATTGGAGCTTGTTAGGCTACTAGCATGTACAGCTGATGTGTCGAGTTAACAAATAATTTATGAAACTTAGTTGAGAAGTAACGGAAAGTATCGTTAATCTGCTTCGGCACCGATAACATTTGGGGTCTGTCTGGGAGAAATTTCAGTGTATTAGCAATGGATTTTTGTGGTGGGCGGAGAGTTAGGGAACAACAGTAATTTACCACAGGAAAACAAGCCTTCGGATCGTACGTAACTGTAAGGAACAGCTACGATGGAGACCAAGGATTTTCGGATGCAGATACAGATTTATTTATGCCAGTTAGGATGTAAGGATCTGGAAGAGATTGTTGCAAAAACTGTTGTTTGCAGGAATGATGACGTAAAGTAGAAGACTGGGAATAGACTTTTTTTGCTGATTGAAGGAAAGTTAGAGGAGAAGATGACTGGAGAAAAGGAGGAACAGTGGGAATACTTGGAGGTGCAAAACTTACGGAAAATGATCCAGTCGGCCAGCCGTTGGAATTGGTCAACACCAAACCACAGGTCGAGTCACCATCGAATGCGGGGAAACGTGTTAAGAAAAGATGACAGCCCTGGTGAGACCAAGACCAGTTTATCTGAGCTCGAGAGTTCCAGTATCCCCGATACGAGAACGTGGTGCAAACGACGTGGGCACTAAAGGAAGACTCCCCTTGAAACACCAGTTGTAGCACTAGGTGACTTAACTGAGAGCCAGCGGAAGTTGGCAGTAAAGATGTTGGTTAGGGTTTCGGGTTAGGGTTAGGGGTTAGGGTTGAACAAATGGAAACATTTAGGCTTTGTTTGTAATAAAAATCGTAGAGGTTATGGTCCACCATCTTTGTCTTTGTGTTGTATTGTTGTTCACCGGAAAGCATCGCTCATCTGCTCCAGCACCAGCAACACTTGCTCTAATCGTAAGACATTCCTTAATGTGTAGTATCTCCAAGCAAAGGAGGAGAGAGAATACTTAGCCTAGTAGGATTTAGGCTGGGCCTGGGAGACCCTAGCCAAAAAAATGAAAGCCCTCTCCCCCTTGACCACAGGATCAAAAGTCTTCAAGGCTCTTCAAATAACAGTCAGAATTCTATTTGTTTCTGTAGCTATTAAATTAGATTTTCTGAGCAAAAGGGGGCCCAATATACCAAGTCTTTGCGGCGAATCCCCAAGATATCGCGTTCTGGTACCTCCACGTAAGTTAGAGGCTCTGACTGCAAGTATAATGTTGGCTTTTATTTCTTCGTGATGGACGAAGACCACTACCCTACTACTACTACTACTACTACTACTACTACTACTACTACTACTACTACTACTACTACTACTACTACTACTACTACTACTACTACTACTACTACTGCTGCTGCTGCTGCTGCTGCTGCTGCTGCTACTACTACTAACTACTACTACAACTACTACTACTAACTACTACTACTACTACTACTACTACTGCTACTGCTACTGCTACTGCTACTGCTACTGCTACTGCTACTGCTACTGCTGCTGCTGCTGCTACTACTACTACTACTACTACTACTACTACTACTACTACTACTTGCTGTCATATGGTTTCAGACAAAGTTATCAATGGATCTCACTCGTAACAAAGCACTTGGGCTAACCCACAAAATAATGCTCTGCTGAAGCACCTGAGGCAGCATCATCCAGTGCATTTCGATGTTCCGGGCTAACATCCCAATCTAACCA
Source organism: Montipora foliosa (assembly GCF_036669935.1). NCBI lineage: Eukaryota > Metazoa > Cnidaria > Anthozoa > Scleractinia > Acroporidae > Montipora > Montipora foliosa. The sequence continues at coordinate 99,300 of NW_027179795.1, forward strand.
CCAAATAAAATTCTCCTTGGTGGTCCCGAGTTCAATTCTATCATTGGCTCTTAGTAAAAAGCTGCCTAAATGACTCCTTCCATTTTGGTCTCTTACAAAAATGCATAGCCCCCCACGAACTGCTACCTTAAAATGCTACTGTGAGTAAATGAAGACTCTTTCTTTCTTCTTTTCCTGTTCCTGTGATGGTTGCCTTAAATCTATTTTATTGGATCATTCGTAACTGATGTCCATTCATCACACTTAGGGACTATAACTGAGTGACAAGATTAGTGATAGAGAAAAAATTAAACTGTCATTATCGATTAAAATTAAACATAACCTCTGTCTGAATTGGAAATGAGAGGCATACAGCAACTCAGCGCAAGAGTAGAGTTATCCTAGGACGTATTACTAGGATATTTTTGGGAAATGGTCTTAAATTTTCGGTAAGCTACTTCTTTAGGTAGATAAGCAGGCGCGGATCCAGGATTTTGAAATGGGGGGAGGGGGGGGGGGGGAACTTTTTGTAATAATGTAATAGAACCAAAGCCTGGTTGAGTTGTTTGAGGTCTGTGCAAGAAGGGGGGCTCAGAAAAAGGGGGGGTGAAACTTCACCCATTTCACCTCCCCTGGATCCGCGCCTGATAAGAAACATTTCAAGAACTTGAGTGCAAACGATAAAGTACTAAGTCGAGAAAATATGCGAACTTAAGTCCTAAGTTGCTTGACTTGGGTTACTATAAAGATCTTATTTGTCCTCATCATTGTTACATTTAAGTTATTGTTTTCTCATTTTCAAGTGTTAAACTTGAGTCGATAATATAAACAGACTTTAGCCGTGCTTTGAAACAACGCGCTCCAAGTCATTTCAATTTTGACAAATCAAAGAATATATGGGCAAACAGAATCACGAACACAAAGGGGAAAGCAGTTATCTACTCGAAGAAAAAGAATTATAGAAAGTTTTGAAGGTAAAATGATTTATCCAATTCACGATTTCAATCAGGCTTCGTAACAATGAGCGGCTTCCAAGACAATGACAACAAATATATATATATTTTTTCCACCGTCAAATACAGTGACAATAATGGTAGGTTCAGGTTTCCAAAGGAGCTTTAGTGTTACTTGAAATTTTTATTGTCTGTTACATTTTGAATTTCAGGGGTGTGGAGACGAATGACTCCGAATTTATAGACATCACATCTGGATATAATTTTTTGGAATGGTGGCTGCGCAAGGTGTTTTATCAGACTGGATTTGGCAATCATTATAATAACAGTGACCTCAAGCTTCTTCCGTGTCCGCTTGGTATTTTTGTTAATATTTCTGACACCAGTTCTCGGTGCATAGCCTGCCCGGCAGGTAAGCTTAGATAAGTATCACGCATTAAGTTGGGTCATTCATAGATTAATTTCCGTGTGGTTAGTGTGTTAAATAACGTCACAAAATCAAATACCAATAACCGATTTAAAGCGCGAGATTAATGGCGCACTATTAAGTTTCTGATGCAAGTAATTATTATTCCCAATTTCCTCGGGTCTGATCTTATTTCCGGTACTGTTTGTTTGGGGATTGGTTTACTGTAACCTGTATACTCATGATTTGAAGAAGCCATCATGATCAATTGCTCCTGACACTCCTCTTCTGAGTAACAGAACTCCTGTAGAAACTATACAAAGCGCTCCAAATCCTAACATCCACTTGTGCAAATCACCAACCACAATGGTAAACTTATTATTATTAATATTATCATCATCATCATCATCATCATCATCATCATCATCATCATCATTATTATTATTATTATTATTAATGTTATTCGTGAGAAAGTCAACATCGAACAAGCTGAAGAGGAGAGAAGCGACACACTGTCATCATAGAAGAGTACAAAAAGATCTGTAGTCAAATGGACGAAAGAACTGAGAAATTCTAGCCAACGAGATGTCTACGAAATCACGAGCGAAACTTAAATGGACGGATCAAATGAACTGGGATTTACTCGAATGCAAGAAAAGAGCGAAGGAACTTGTGGGATTAGACACTCCACCATGTAATGAAAATGGTACGAAAAAGGGCTCTATTGAGGTTATGAGACAGTTGTGGGAGGAGAAAGGCTATGAGAATATAGGAATTAGGAGCCAGAATATACAGGACCAAGCGTCTAGGCTTGAGAAAATGGAACACGGTTCTGTGGGGAAGAGTCAAGGGGATGGAGTTTTGGGTTGTGTCCGCGAACGAGATGACTTGAACGAGGGAACCATAGATATGATTTCTCAACAAGAACTCGAGCCAAGAAATCATAGAAATGAAAGTCAACATTTTAATTATGAAGAGGCGAGCTCGATTGAACCACGTTATGCTAATTATGCTACAGTGAGTCAGGATTTGCATACGACCACTACTTTGCAACAAATACCAGGAGATAGTCCTGACCAGACGGCGGAACGACCGAACCACACAATAGAGAAGAGCGAAGACAATTGTCCGGCACCCGGCTCCGTTCCTGATTATGTTAGCGTCTGCAAACCCGTAACCATAAAGTGGGGAAAGCGGATCGACGGCAGCGAGATTGTTTTGCAGACTTCATTCATAGCGGATGCTTATAATAAGATTGCGACCTGGAGAAAAAATGTTTTTCTCGTCCCCTATGGTAAAACAGAGAGAGACTTTATAGATCAAGTTTCGTCGCATTTTAATGACTGGAATAATGGTGCTAATTCCCAAAACATAGCGCTGAAAGCTGCATTTGTGCTCCTTGCAGTAGGCCTTTAAAAGCCTAGTCCCAAGTCCAAAGCCAAAGAGCACCAGGAGCTGTTGTCAAAACGTCTTGTACAGTGGAAAGAAGGGGAAATCAACAAGTTGTTGCGCAAAGGTCGGATTATTCAAAGTCGAATAGGAAAACTCAGATCTACAGATCTACCTGATAAATTGAAAGTGTTCACCAAACTCTTGCTTGAGGGTCAGATAATTTCGGCACTTCGCTTCTTGAGCGAAAGTACCAGTGGTGGTGTACTACCGCTGACCGATCAAGTTATGGCGCAACTACGGCCAAAACACCCCAATCTTCAACCAGCTAAATCGGACTCACTCCTGTTTGGGGCGATCGACTACGAGTTTCCTGAATCAGTTTAATTTGGGATCAGCGGTGAAATGGTCAGACAAGCTGCTTTAAGAACAAAAGGTTCTGGGGTCCCTGAGGTGTTGATGCGAACGGCTTCA
>NW_027179795.1:112500-117500 GCF_036669935.1 Montipora foliosa
TATTATGACGTATTATAGCGACACTCACCGTTACATCACCTATTGTCATTAATGTGTCAACCAGAGATATATTGGCTTTTGATACAAAGGAGTATTTTGTTCTGTGGTCGGCAAAATTTAAATAACAAACGAATTGTTTATAAAAAGTGAAGTCAACTATACAAAAGTAAGTTCTAGTACCGGTAAGTGCATAGTACAGTTCTCTCTTCCCTTACTATGTTGTAATGTTGAAACTTAAAGGATGAGTGTATGAACACAGAAACCGATAAGATGATACAAAACATTAGGAAGATGTGTTGAGATGCGCAAGGCAGAGCTTGAGGGAAGACGGTTTGGGGGATAGATAGCTACTTCTTTAAACTAGGTAGAGTGCATATTCAACTTAGGTAAAACGAGGATCACCAATTTAACCTACAATCCTGGCCATAAAGTGTTGGGACACCTCCCGTGTACACTCTAAAACCCACGATTTCAACTACGGCCCTGACGCTCAAAAAGACATGAATAGAAGCAAGTAAATTTGACCCCCTCCCCCTAGCACTGTTGAAAGAAAATGAAGCTATTCTGAAGACCAGGTCGGATGTGGCTAAAAAGGAAAACAGGCAAAATAGAAAGTGGTTAGACAGTTGTTTTGGAACTGAACGTAATTACTGAAAAATCATTATTATTGGAATAAGACGTGAATATCTTATCGTCACTTTAGTTGAAGAACACCTTTCTTGGAGGCGAACATTTCTTGAAACGTGGCTATTCTGAAGCTATTGTCAAGGTTTTCTCCTTTAAGATTTTCATCAACATTGACATGGGGGAGGGGGCATAGGCGTGTTTACACGGTCTTGGTCTTAATTAAGAGAGGCTGCCTGTGAAGTGATCCGCTGTGAACTGTCCCAACACTTGTGACCAGAATTGTCTGAAAAGGAGTTGTTTTACAAATGTTTGCAAACAGCAAGAAAAACTGGACGATGATGCTCTATTTATGAAGGATAATTGATAACAATTTTTTTTCTGCACTGATTAACGTAGAAAAAGGCCTGTACCTCGCTCATGCAAAAAATGCAAAAAAATGACGCGCGCGTAATTAACGTTGCAAACATTGAGAAAAGTTTTAGACAGAAATATTTTGTTCGCCACGCCAAAAAGGCGTTTTCCTACGTGGTTTTTTGACGTTTCAAAGGAGGAGATGGTTTTTTAGGGAAACATTTTTCACCAACTGATGCTAACGTGCGCCTCTGATAATATCAGAAGTTATCCTTCGGAAAAATAGCAGGTGAATGTGGCTTATGGAAGTCTACCGTAGCGAGATTGTGTAGCGGTAGGAATCATTCTGCATGTACAGGAAGGTCAGTGAAACCTGAAAGAAAGGGACGGCCCAGGAAATATCAAAGCGCAGCATGCGCAAACTTTTAGGAACATTGAAAACTTTACGTTCGACGAGTCAAAATATTATAGTCGAAAAAGTAGTGACAAGTAGCGGCTTAGACTTCAACATCGCAAGGAGAAGAAGATTTTCAAGATGCTTCAATTAAAATTGTTGTACTTACTGGCAAGCTCGAAAAAAAGGGTTAATCACTGAAAACCACTTCAAACTGCACCAACATTTGAACTATTAAATTCTAAATTTAATTATTTAAACGTGTTTCTGTAAATGATACAGCAAAATAATTGCGATTGTGAATGACAGAATAGAAGCCATCCTTGCCTCTAAATGGCACCGCACCTTACTACAGTACAGTTCGTGAATTTGTAATTGCGTACATGTTAAATAAAAATAGCACAATTTCCTCTAAAGATATCAGTTTGCAAAATCCGTCGATAATGGTTGCTTGACGATGACACCCTTTGAATGTTACGACGTGGTACCGTCATTTCTCACTTGAGGTACGAACATTTCTCACTTTGTTTTGTCAAAGTATCTGACACTATGTTCGTTCGGTAGCTATTACATGTAGGCTCGATTACCAGCCGCTGTTTCGGGAAATGAGCCAGCGCTCACTCCCGAAATCACGGCTGGACGCGTGAGGTGAGCCATTGTTAAGGCCGGGACACACCAAGCGACAAGTCGCAGCGACATGTCTCTGCGACAAGTTGCTCCGTGTGTACTACTTGCAAAACAAGTCGCTGCGACACGATGCCTGTTCGGTGCACACGCAGTGATCTCGTATAAGGGGGAATGTGAACTAGTTTTCAAATTCAATATGGCTGACCATATGACGCTATCTCATTGGTTCATTTATATTTTGTCGCAGCGACTTGTCGCCGGAAGTGTACACACAGTGCGACAAAGCTGCCTTCGCTAATTTTGTCCCTGCGATTAGGCGCACGAATTCAAATTGGTTTGAATTCGTGCGACTGATCGCGGTGAGAAAATTCTGCCTCAGCGACAATGATTTTCATAAAAGTAACCGTGTCACACAAGGCCAACGGTTGCGGCGACTTCTCCCCGCGACGTGTCGCAGCGACTTATCGCCTAGTGTGTCCCGGCCTTTAATCTCCGCCAGTCAGAAGCTCACCCTCACAAATCGGTCGGGCATCGAAGGTATTCTTTGACCAGGCCTGTTCGAAGTTTACAGTGCTTTTAAGGTAGGGAACATCCAAGATTTCGGCAACGAAAAGTGTTGGAGAATGGGGATTGTGTCGTTTTGTACCGCCTAAGTTCGGAAACCTCACTGATTTTCCACTTGGCGCCAAGGTCAAAATACGGCTTTCAAATCCACTGGTATTGCAATTGCTCCTCAGACTTCGCTGATGTAAGAAAGAGCAAGTAAAATTCCTCAAGATCAATTGAAATTACTGCTGAGCTTATTGGTGGCAAAACGAGGGGGGCCGATGAGGTCGACTGAGAGCTGAAGCAGCCGAAGATTTTGCAGTGATTTTGTTGACGGTTCGCCGGTTGAATTCAAAGTCACATTGATCATTTAACCACACACTCAAGCTCGAATCATCTGAAAACTTCGCACAGACGTTTCAACCATTGTTATGTAATTACTGTTTTGCTAAAATCAGTGTTTTGGGATGTTTAATGCTATTTCCCGTCAACTATTAACTTCGCAGTTTTACATGAGCTCGGATTCCTTTGTTCTTTTCGGGGGGAATATACTATATAACCCCCAGATCAACTGTCTGAAAAGCTGGGTGCGAAGGAAGGGAAGAGCGTGAATAATGAACAGGTAATTTAAATGCCAGGGGATATCGATTATGTGTTAATGTGCAAGGAGATGAGTGACTTATCTCCCTTGCATATTAATGCATAATCCCCTCGCATTTAAAATAGCTTTCCATGAAGAACAAATTTATAAATGTTTATTTGGAAATATTAAATACGACGCTACAATTTCTAAAATTGAACTAAGCAGTGTTTTCTTTTGGGGCACGTTCACAGATTTGCACAGTGTCTTTAAATTTCCACTGTTTATATTGGCTACTCAAACTGCTTGCTGTAGATGTGCTTCATTTTGCTGATCATTCGCAATTGGGTCTCTGAGCGAGTTCCTCTTCACAAACCTTGGGAACTGGGTGAAGTTATAGCGACATAAGAGGAACGAATTTTGCTGCTTGGGCTGATTGAATGATTCGCCTGTAGACCAAGATCCTCGATACTTTCAGTGGCCATTGTCTCGCTCAGAGTTACTCGCGTTTCATCATTTTTGCACAGGTGTTTAGTCCCCCTCGAAAACGGAATTGATCAAAAGCTGTCCTCTCTCTTCTTTTCTTATAAAACAAGCATCTTAACTTGCATAACATGGAGCTTGACATTCGAGGCACGGTCCTTGAATATATGAATTGTACAACAAGAGAGGTGACATAAATTGCAGGGAGTGTGATTTGGTCAACAAACAAATTGATGCTAATTATTAGCGACTTGATTGTAAATTGTGAGACTTGTTTTATTTATTAGCGGATTTGATATTTTGTCACATACGGCGTAGCATAGGTGCATCTGATGTTGCGAAAAATGGAGTGTCTTTCGTAAGCGCTAAATCACGGGTCGATGAATTCTTTGGAAGACGCGGGTGTACAGACGGAAACTTGGAAGAGTCATTAAGACTATAAGTTATGAGATAAACCGTCCGTTGCCTCTCACATTGCAACTCGTTCATCCTTGTTTTCACTCCCAGACAAGTCAAGTCAAGTTTTATTGTGATATACGCTTAGGTTTTGTGAAGAAAAGATCACCAGCTAGTTTACAGGTATAACACAGAAAATAATAAACTAAAGTTGAGAAAATAAAATACCTTCAACAAGTAGCTAAAAAGATATGTTTAAAATTTAAAATTGAAATCTATTTACAGGACTAGATATAACTAAGACTAATGAATAATTACAAGATATAAATTTACGATTGTATCAAACCTGACAAATCTAATTTTCTAGTAGTGTTTTAAACAACCTTAAAAGACCGAATAGTTCTGAAAAAGTCAGGTCGTGAGTTCCATAATTTTGGTTCCGTGAACCTCCACGATTTTAGACCGTAGATAGATAGATAGATAGATAGATAGATAGATAGTTTTATTGACATTACCCGTGCAGCCCGAGGGCTGAATTACGATAATTTTTACAAATGTACATAAACTGAAAGTAAAAGATTAATTAATTATAAATTATATAATGATAAATTAAGAAAGTCATTTGATAAGAATTTAACAATACTAAAGCTATTGTTATGTAAACACAAAATTACAATTAAGGTACAGCTAAAATTATTCAAAATCAGATCATTTAATATATATGAGTTTTAAAAAAACATGTTATCGGCAATGGCTTACAATAAAACTGTCTCTGAAACGATTGGTTTTAAAACGTGGAACTTGGAACTTGCGATTTTTCCGTGTACTCAAAGTGCCAGAGTAAGGTGGCGGAAGGAGTGAATGAAGCTTGTGATTATTGTTATTTCATATGCCTTGAAACATTGAGTTACCATTCGCCTCTCTCCTGGCATACAAGGTAGGTATGCTAAAAACTTGTAAAGCTTGTCTATAAGATAACTCGTTATTGCTTATTAT
>NW_027179795.1:127500-145000 GCF_036669935.1 Montipora foliosa
GTGTTGACGACAAGCATGTTAAGTTCTTCTGAAAATTTCCATTAAATTTCGAAAACACTCGAAGATCTTTCAATATGAGTGGACTAAAGTCACACGAAAAAACATCCGGGCATTTTCAACCATTGGGGGAAAAACAGTCAGGTGGATTTTAATGCCCACTTTACAGCGTACTAAGCTCCGCTGTTGGGCTTTTCGTTCACTTGCGATAACATACAAACGTATCTCTTTTCTTTCTTCTTTTTTATTTTCAGTCCAGTACCTCAGGTACATCTACTGCTTTATCAAGGAGTGGCGTAAAAATCCACAATGGTCTTTTTCGTGTTGCCTAGTGTTACTTTTGCCTCTTAATGACCTCTTTAACGAAATACGAGGAATGGCGGGGAAAAATGTTCTCACAGAACAACTGCAAACTGGTACGTTTAACGTGCCATCAGCTTCTAGTGCGATCAGCGAGAGTGGAGCAGTAAGCTTTGAGCTTGCTACTATTCATGAGCAGCCGAAAGAGTCAGTTGAACCTCGATCGGTCAACATTGACTTTGAAGAAAGCGACAACGGTGGCTTTGAAGAAGAAGATGCTGACAAAGTGGCATTTGACGCAAGAAAGGAGAGTGGAGCAGTAAGCTTTGAGCTTGCTAGTATTCATGAGCCGCCGAAAGAGCCAGTTGAACCTCGATCAGTCAACATTGACTTTGAAGAAAGCGACAACGGTGGCTTTGAAGAAGAAGATGCTGACAAAGTGGCATTTGACGCAAAAAAGGAGAGTGGAACAGTAAGCTTTGAGCTTGCTAGTATTCATGAGCCGCCGAAAGAGCCAGTTGAACCTCGATCAGTCAACATTGATCTTGAAGAAAGCGACAACGGTAGCTTTGAAGAAGAAAATGCTGACAAAGTGGCATTTGACGCAAAAAAGGAGAGTGGAGCAGTAAGCTTTGAGCTTGCTAGTATTCATGAGCCGCCGAAAGAGCCAGTTGAACCTCGATCAGTCAACATTGATCTTGAAGAAAGCGACAACGGTAGCTTTGAAGAAGAAGATGCTGCCAAAGTGGCATTTGACGCAAAAAAGGAGAGTGGAGCAGTAAGCTTTGAGCTTGCTAGTATTCATGAGCCGCCGAAAGAGCCAGTTGAAGCTCGATCAGCCAACATTGACTTTGAAGAAAGCGACAACGGTGGCTTTGAAGAATAAGAAGATGCTGACAAAGTGGCATTTGACGCAAGAAAGGAGAGTGGAGCAGTAGGCTTTGAGCTTGCTAGTATTCATGAGCCGCCGAAAGAGTCAGTTGAACCTCGATCAGTCAACATTGACTTTGAAGATAGCGACAACGGTGGCTTTGAAGAACAAGAATATGCTGACAAAGTGGCATTTGACGCAAGAAAGGAGAGTGGGGCAGTAAGCTTTGAGCTTGCTAGTATTCATGAGCCGCCGAAAGAGCCAGTTGAACCTCGATCAGTCAACTTTGGCTTTGAAGAAAACGAAACCGGTGACCTTGAAGAAGAAGTTGCTAACAGAGTGAACCATTTCGCAGACCCGAAAAAAACTTTCGATACGCCTCTTTGACTGGCCATTTAAAGGAATTAAATTAAATTAACGCGGAAAAGAAGATGAAGGATTACCTAAACTAAATCATGATCTCAAGGTTTGGAAGTCTCTACATCGTGCGTTCAATTTATGCCCCTCAGATTCCGTTTTGGAGACTGTTTAACGTTAAAACACTAGATTAAACTGGCGAATCCTTAGAAATTATGTCTATCCTTGACTCGGTCTTCTTTGACTAGAACGGATAAGGGAGCCTTGGATACTCTAAATCTTGTATTGGAATGCCTTACCACGTAGCATTATAGACGATAAAACGAACATGTAATTGACGACAACATAATGTTGTCTAACGGCTGAGTACCGAGGCAGATCCCGGGAAAAAATATTATTGTGAATTACACGGATCACATTCTTCCAACAAACAATAGCCCCAAATCACCAACAAGTGTGCAATTGAAACCGAACTTACACGGATATATACACAGTCACGCAACACCGTAAACCAACAGTATAAAGAACCAAGTAGAGTGATATGAAGTAAATAGCAAAATGTCAGTAGTTTTTTTTTTCTTTTTTTTTTTTTTATCACGTACGTTTAGAATGAAGTCGTTGAAATCAGAAGGAAGTGGGCAGATGAATGGTAACGCAGTTTTTGTGGCCCGTTGAGTTGAAATGTTTGTCCACAGGGAAACCAGGATTGTTGTTTCGTATACTTCGTCAGTGTTCGTCAAATCTGTCCGGTTTCACCAATATAAAGAATGGTAGGACATCGATGACAGGACATGCAGTATGTAAGATTACTCGACTGGCAGGTAAAATGGCCTTGGGTGGAAATCCTCTTACAATGACTGTCGTATGCACAGGTATGGCAACTTGGATGTTGACAGGCACGCGAGTCACTCTGATCAGTACATGCACGGCCAGTTGAGTGTACAAGTAAGTTTCTTAGGTTGCGATTGCGTTTGTATGCTACGACATGTGATTGTGAAAGGACATGACGGGTCAGCTAGTCGGTTGATAGAATACGGAAATTCTGAAATAGGAAGTGTTTGATTTGCTTGTTGAAAAGGTGGTATGTGAGAACAAGAGGTACTCTGTCAATGGTGCTAACAGTCAGCTCAGATGGGCGTAGCGAATCAGGACGTTTGCGCTTCCTTCTTATTGGGTATTTTAACGGCCTTGTTCACATTGATGAAGGCTTCTACACCCGAAATGTCTGAGATTTATTTTTAACCACTGACAATTTTTTTGTCATTTTATATCATTCTACCTGGTTATTCATTTCGAGGTGTCATGCATCTCCTACAAAAACGTTTTGGTTGTTGACACCAACAGTATAGCTGTCGAAACAAAAAAGTCCGAGATCCGAATGTCTGCTTTGAGCATAGTCTTGAGACAAGTAAGGAAGGAGGTTCGATAATGTTTCTTTGAGTTCCTATACATGTTAAAAGTAATTAAACGTAAACATTTTTTTGATTTTCTAAGCAAAGGGAATTGTTCTAAAAGAAGGGAAAACGTTTCATTTTCAGTGCGCCGGACTGGTTTAGGGCTCAGTGCTGCTGTCGCCTTAGACAGAAAACTTTGCTCCGCACTGTCTCTCGTCACTCAGGTGCAAAGAAGGTGACCGACGACATACTGCAGGGAATAAACCTGCTACGGTCTAGCATCCCTTCCACTGACGGAGAACAGCAATACTGCGGGCTCATGAGCGACCTTGCGTTGCCTTGCATTGTTAACCACGATGCATCATGACCTCAATATTATGGCACTTACCAAGAATCTAATAATCTGGAGCGTCCAGTTGTCGCATTCTGATCAATGAACAAGCTCAGGAGTAGACAAAGTCATTAGTTTAGTTTTGAGTTTGGTTCTGTTATCAGAAAACAGGGTAACTGAAAGGGAAAGCATAACGTGTACACCACCTTTGATATCTTCTTTAAAACAAGCATTTTCATGGATGAACAATATTAAGCGTTTCAAGAAAGGAATTGCCTACACCTGTGTTGACGAAGAGACTCGGTGGTGAGAGTGAACTTTCCTGGTTATGCACTGCTAACCTGTAAAATTTCAAACACAATGCTTCGTATAACTTTTTTTTTCCATGATTATGCCTACTGAGGTCTACGTAATAAATATCCTTACCATTGAAGTCCCTTGGGACTTTCACAAGCATTGTGAGCTCGCAACGTGCCAAAATGATTCGTAAAATTTCCTCTACAATACTTACTGTTTGAATTTTTTAATCATTTTTTGCGATGGTAGTCTCCACATATCCCTTAATCTCTCACACCATGTGGGGGGAGCAAGCAAGGGAACAAAATGGCAGCTCCTTGACGATGACTTGAGGTGATAATATGGATTAAAATGGAAAAGAACAACTTTTGATATGCTGTCCACTGCTCCAACCGTCGAAAAAAAGCGTCGCTTGCAGTTTAACAGGCTATCCAAAGATGAAGCAACTAGAAACCAGTGTTTGAACTTATGCGACGAAAATCATTCAAGGTGAGCAAGAGCACCCGTTTATGCTCAGAGCATTTCCTCAGCGCGATTCTCTTTCTCCGGAATGTTTCATCATATGATATTGTGTGCTCGAAGGATGAGTTTCCCCACACTCTTCCTGAACAAAGCTGTTCTTGACGCACATTTGTTTAACGTTTTTGCTGTGAGAATAACGTTTTATAATCTCGCTTTCTGAAGGCAGCCCATCTAGTAAATGTGTTCATACACATTTACTAGACATGGCTTTGGTTGGTCTGGGTTTAGATTCAATTAATTAATGCTTTTTATATTTTGAGCCAGTTATGCGGGGTTTTCCTTGCCAGTACTAAGCTTCACGGTTACCTCTCCTGTCGCTTCTCCAATATGTGCTCTTTCCTCCTGGGAAACACACAACTTTTTCGTAAATTTTATTTGTTCGTTCCTTAATCTCGGGTGGGGAGAGGGCCTGGTACTTTTGAGGGGTTATAAAATATCCAGGTAAGTTACGTGAAAGTGCTGTTTGATGTGCATTTGGTTGACGAACTGTACTTTGTACATGCCTAGTCTCCTGTATTTCTACTTCCATGCAATGAGGGACATCAATGTCCGGCCATGAATGCAATCGCTTTCCCGTGTGACCTTGTTCAGGACTATTTGAATGCTGTTCACTGGATATACCTATTAAACGAAAAATTGAGAGAAAAGACGGTCTATCGTATTTTAAGCCAATATGTCATTTTAAGCTTCAGTTTTCTTTTTCTCGAGGTTCTGCTCTTCAGTGAAACCAGTTTGCCAAGGTTACTGAACGCTTGCATTTCTTTTCGGGAGATTCATTTGTAACTTTGTCTTTAAAATATTGAGTTTTCTACTAGTTTTGGTTCATATTTTGCTCGTTTGGGGTCTGCCCGTTAGCATTTAATTCCAACAATTATCTCACAGAAAACAAACAATGCGTCACCTATATGACTGCAGTCCTTTGTTAGTCCTACAATACATGTACAGTGGGGTGGGTGAAGGCGGGTTTTGAAGTGCTCAGTAGAGAAAGAGCGCTTGCTGCAAGCTCGCACAGCACACAAGTTGTGGTCACAAGGTAGAGATGGTGTCCAGCGCAAATGAATTAATTGTAAAAAAACATTCACTGATATAGAGCGGCCGCCAAAGGTACAAATTATACGCTAGCAAGTCACTGAGTGATCTTTCAACTATATTGCACAGGTTGGCTCAGTTACTTTTGCAACAAATAAAGGGATAAATCCTAGATTTTTTTGATTTGTTTTTATCAGGCAGCGTAATTTACTTTATTCTGCACGACTACAAAAAATAGTTCCGGGCATAATCACTGACGTGAAGTTGTAAAACCTCAAGCGCTGGCATGACCGTCTTGTATTTTTTCACCTCCTCTCCATTCAAACCGCTTCTTTCAGGTCTTGGATGTCAATATTGTCACGTAAGCAAGAGCGTGATTTACCCTAGGGTCTGCAGGTAAGGAAGCCATGATTTCTCCTCTGGTTTGTTCTTCACGTCACCGCACGTGGCAATCTTTAGCTGTTACAAATCATTCTTAGCATCGCCTTTTACCAAGGTTTTCGGCTGAACAATTTGTCTGCGTACAAACCCCTTTCAAAGCTACTATTCCCAACCGTAAAACATCCGATAAATGTGTCAGTTTCGATACATTACGATCTTCACTTTTCCCCGCTCCACTGCTCGCCACATTGATCTTGTTGTCGTTCCCCATCCCGCCCCCCTCCTCTCAAAGAGCAGGGTATTATGGGATATGTGGAAGTGGCAAATGATTGCATAATTAATATTATTGCTGTATATCTTAGTGCTTTATTTCATATCTTGTAATGTTGCCAGGGAGCTGCATAGCCTTAATAGCAAAAAAATGATTAATTGTAGTAAGATAGATAATGTTCATAACTTGATTAATGCATAATTATGTGTTATATCGTGTATTTTCTTTCTGAAATTGCAGCTGCATATCATAGTACTTTAATTCATATCTTGTAATGTTGCCAAGTAGCTCAGCCTCAATGGCCAAAAGCAATTCATTGCAGTAAGAAATATAACGTTCTTATCTTGATTACAAGAATTACTTAAACTTGAAAAGCCTCGATAGTGAAAAAATGATTCATTGTAGTCAGAAAGATAATGTTCGGAACTTAATTGACTCTTTTTTTCTTCGTAAAATTGCTATATTTCTTAGGCCTGTTCCAAACGCTGCTCCAGCCATGTGCCGAACCAAACTCAATAAATTTTGACTTAAGAGCGACTTAAGAGAAACGAGCAACGTACCTGTAGGTCGCAACAAACTTAGATTTGGGCTTGGGTAAGAGCTGAGAAAGTTTATAAATTGTCTTAATTTTTGCGTTTCGTTCGGCATATGACCAGAACTCCGTATCATGAATAAGTCGTCACTCCATGGTCGCATAATGCGACAGACCCTGCCGAACTCAACGTTGTTTGCCGCTCTAAACATAACCTGCCGCACCAGATTGATTCAAACTCCGCTCTTCAGTCGTTTTTAACTTAGCAGTTAAGTTTGTTTGGAACGGGCCTTGGTAGTTTAGGTATCTTGTAATGTTGCCAGGTAGTTCAGTCTCATTGGCCAAAGGTAATTCATTGCTGTAAGAAATAGAATGTTCTTACCTTGATTAAAAGAAATACTTCAACTTGAAAAAGTTTGGGCATATTTTTCCATATGCTGGAACTCAATAATAATAGAACGAGAACATCACAAATTTGCAGATTAAGTGGACAAAACGACAGCTTTGCATTTCTTGCACGTGCATTTCACTTTTTCCCATTTCTTTGGCGTAGTCTGAAAAACAGCAACCTGAAATGTCCAAATCTGAGACTTTTATGAAGAACGTCAGCACTTAAGAATAAATTTTAATTTTCTTCCCACAAATTAAGTGCATTCGTTGGAGATCAATGTTTTGCAAGCGGAGTTGTCCCGTTTAGGCGAGCTGGCTCGCTTAGCCGAGGTCCCGGCACGTTTGAGAAAAAAAAAAAAACACCAAAAAGCAAGTTTGCGATTATAAGGAAAGTTCTCAGCTCGGTTACACGAGATGGCGGGATCGCGGCTAACCAGCCGGGCTGAGATTTTCCACGTAATCACGTTAATCGGGACAGCCCCGGTTAGCCAAGCCAGCGATTTTTAACCACATTACTCCTCTTTAGAGAAAAATGCCCACGGAATAGCTGGGGTTTCTTTGTTGAAATAAAACGTGCAAGTGAAAAAGATAGCAAACTTTAGGGCTTCTTTAAATTGTAGAATGGTGAAATTTAATGACAATTGAGGGAGACTAACGGCTGTCCACTTCTTCTTCGTCTTGTTATTATTGTAATTTTTTTTTTCATGCGACATAATCTAAATTTAAACCAAACCGGGCTGGCACACCTCATGTAATAAATACTTGGCTGAAACTCATCCCGGCAAACCTGACCTACCCGGCTACTTTAATCGGCCCTTTATGTCTGACGAAATAGGCAATAATGACAAGAGAACTCGCCAATGATGTCTCCTGTAAGCTTGTATGGCGACGTGGTGTGTGATTGTTGAAATATGCCAGAATCTCTGTCAACGCGGAATTTCAAACGTTTTCAGGTCCTCTACGTTCCTTTTAGCGAGTTTTACAAAATATATGAGGCAGCGAGGCATGCATTAAATTTTCTCTTCAAGCTTCTCCTTCCTTGGCTTTCTTCGCTTACATTTCTAAAATTTCGTTACTCTTTCCTGCTCTTTATCCCGTTGCTCGTCACTGGGAAAGGAGATGTAGGTGGTGACCCAAGGTCATGCGTCAAATCAAAGCCCGAAACCATTCTCGTTCCCAGAGCCACAATCCTTTTGGTCAGAGCCGAAAAGGATCGTGGATGTGGGAACGAGATTGGGTAGAAATATAGGGAATTTTCACCGCTTTGATTTGGGCATGCGGACATTGCGATACAAACCCAATGTCGAGGCAGACAGATTCACAATCACATCAGATCGAGGTGATGTGCCAGTCGGTCAGCCAGTCCAAGATGGCGTCCAAACCCTGAAGTCGCATGGCATTACAACTGATACCCGCGAAACGTATTCGGTGCATTCGTAAAACGACCCCATTAGAATGCGTCTTCCCTCGTCGGAACGCAATTATTTATTTACAATTTATTTTGAGGAATTTGGATCAATTGCTTGCGTAGTCAAGAGGATTAAGTAGTAGGCAGCAGATCCAAATTGAGTTCAAGATCCAGTTGTGGTGAGTATATAGAAAGGTCTTGAGAAAGATGAAGTGTCTGTGAGTAATGCTGTGTAGAGGGGTTGGGCATAAGGGGGGATAGAGGTACTGGAGAGGATCAGGGAGTGGTAAGTAAGTACAAGAGAGGAAAAATATGTCTAGTTCTTTTTCAGACAACCTAGAAAACCTAGCCCCTTTTTTTAACTACACCCCCAAAGAAAGAAAAATCCCTTTTTTAGACAGTTGATTAATAAAGTTTAAACTGGTTTGGAAAAAAAAAAAAAAAAAAACTAAATTAAACCACAGCATAGACACTATCGAAAGCTCTAGAGAAGGAATACTTCACCGAAATCTAAACACGTAGGGCTCCAATGCTCTCTTAAGATTAATAATTTGGACTTTGCCACTATGAGCACAGTTTCTTTGCTCAGTACAGACGTGATGACACTCAAAAGATCCTTGGTCTTGTCCATTAAAAACAAAGGCTTGCCAGCCGCCACCTTTGAAAGAAAGTGGCAACTTGAATATTTAGCCTCAGAATCTACAGGTAGGAAAACAAAATGTAGAAGGGAGTAAGGTCCATTCAAGCTACAATGTAGCCCTCTAAAATCGTATTGTTGTTACTCTTTTGAACGCAGATAGGCACGGTTTTTTTGAAGAATATTAGAACACAGACGTAATAATTTGTTTTAACTGCCAAAGACACGTTTCATAACATTTGAAACCGTTTAAGTTGATTTCGAATACGAGGAAGTGCAAGAGTAAATGTATTTTCTCTTGGTACTTATGGTAATTAGTTCTTTTCATCTCTGCAATGCTTACATCAGCCTGCACGCTGTAGGCGTGTCCCCTGGGCGATGCTGATTGGTTCAGTCTGCTATATATTCAGTGTTTTCAGTTTGCTTATTCCTCTCTCGTGCAAGTTTACCGAGTTTACTTCGTGTATTTAATTTTGGCTTGGTTATGTCGCTCGAGGGTCTAAGTACGCCTAATATCGAAACAAGCAGCGGGGAGTCAAGTCACCCGGCCTCTACAGCTAATCCGGCGCTCGCTCAGCAAGTGTTCCATCTTTTCAAGGATTATCTATCGACCCAACTGGACGCTAAGGAGAAGAAGATTGAAACTAAACAGAAGATTGACAAAGAAATGGTCGAGCTGAAATTTAAGGGCAACCAGAAACAGTTCAAGCTCATCGCCGAGCTTGACAGCATTCTAGACCAGATACAGACGGCGAACGCAGCGACGCGCAACGAGGAGATTGTTGCGCTTGTCACCGAAGGCAGAAAATTGATCCACAAGAGACAGAGGCTGATCAAAATCGCGGATAAGAACAAGGACGGGTGGCAGGTGGTCAAAGAATATGAATCCGATGAGTTGGCTTCCAACTCTGACGACAAAAAGAAGATCAAGAAAGCGAGAGAAGCTGCCAGAAGGAAAAGAAAGGATAAGTATGAGTTTAAGCGTTTCGACGAGAAGCGGCAGAGGTCTGGTCATGTTGGTGGGCATGATAATCGGCTTTTTCGTGGTAGGTCTTTTTAAATTTCACTGGTATTCTTTGTGATTTCTCGGTATACTCTGCAAGAGTATCCATCCTAACCTGCTGTAGTTTGATGTCTGTTCATACAGGGAGTTGAAAGCGTAAAATAAGTTGCGTTCGTTTGAACGCAGTGAATTAGAACGTAAATGTATTTTCTCTTGGTACGTATGGTAATTAGTTCTTTCCAGCTCTGCAATGCTTACCTCAGCCTACACGCTGTAGGCGTGTCCCCTGGGCAATGCTGATTGGTTCAGTCTGCTATATATTCAGTGTTTTCAGTTTGCTTATTCCTCTTTCGTGCAAGTTTACAGAGTTTACTTCGCGTATTCAATTTACCCGCCCACCCGCCCATATTTAGTCCAGCAGTTTTATTCTTGGTGCTCTAATTTGTTATTTCTTCTTTGTCGCTAATTTTTTGTTTTATCAGGCCGTGCAGACTTTGCACAAAGTAGATGCTTTAAATGCAACAGGACAGGCCACTGGGCCCGTGACTGTAGGTGGTCCGCTTGGTCCTACCCAGGATCCTACCCCAGCTATGGCACTCATCCGTCAGGATCATTCTATGTTAGGGGAGGGGGAAGAGGACAGCCTGGATCGTCAACAAACAATGCTAAGTGATCAGGGCGGATTTCTCGATAGCCTCGCTGAGGTGAAAGAACAATGCGAATTCCCCATTAATAATAGTACTTGTGTTAAAGGAAAGTTAAGGGAAAATGTTAACTTTTACAAAGCTATAGGAGCTTCTAGCTTTATTATCTGTGTTATTCAAGATGGATACAAGTTACCTTTTATCTACACTCCGCCATCTGTTCAGTTACATAATAATAGATCTGCTATAGTTCATAGTTCCTTTGTAGGCGAGGCAGTCACAGAGCTTCTTAACTCGGGGAGTATCCGTGAGTTGAGTGCGCCACCGTTTGTCATTAACCCCACATCTGTTTCGGTCCAGCCCTGCGGCAAAAAGAGGTTGATTCTCGATTTAAGGTATGTCAACAAATGCCTTAAGAAATTTCGGTTTAAATGTGAAGATTGGAAAATTGCATTAAGCTATTTTGAAAAAGGTGCGTGTATGTTCTCGTTTGATCTCAAGAGTGGGTACCACCATATAGAAATAGCAGAAGAACATCAGACCTATTTAGATTTTCTTGGAACTTGCAAGGGTCGCAGTCCAGTCGGTACTTTGTTTTTGCCGTTTTACCTTTTGGCCTTTCCACTGCGCCTTACATATTTACTAAATGCGTACGTCCATTAGAAAAGTATTGGAGCTTCCAAGGAGTAAAAATAGCTGTTTTTCTGGATGACTGATTTGTAATAGATAATACCTACGAGAGTTGCAAGGTGGTAAGTTCAAAAGTTAAACGAAATTTAGGATCGGCGGGTTTTGTACTGAATGATGAAAAGAGAATTTGGGAGCCACGTCAAGTTATTGTATGGTTAGGTTTGCGTTGGAATTCTGTGGAGGGTTGTATTCACATAACGGATCGCAGACTGAGGAAAATATTTGAACATATTGAAGCTATCAGAAGTAATGACTGTCATGCCTGCAAGGCAATTAGCTTCATTCGTTGGCAAGATTATTTCCACAGGAGCCGTTGTCGGCAATGTTAGCAGAATTATGAGTATACATTGCTCTATGTCTATTGTTGCTGCTCGAGATTGGGACTCACCTTTTAAACTTGATCAGTATAGCGTTGATGAAATTAATTTCTGGACAGTAAACCTTGAAAATGCGAATACAAAGATATTGCTTTAGCAACAGTTTGCCTAATTGTTTTGTTTACTCTGACGCCAGCGGAACTGGCTGTGGCGCGCACATGGCGTTGAATCACGAGTTTATTTGTCATAATATGTGGACTGAGGAAGAGACTGGAAAATCCTCCACGTGGAGGTAGTTATATGCAATAGAATTAGCGCTTGAATCCTTTTGCAAAAATAGTTGAGGTTGGAAGGATGAGAACCGATTTACACACCCTCGCTTTTAGGATCTTCCAAATATGCATCAAACATAAGATTCTGCTGGATATTTAATGGGTTCCTCGTTTCGAGGTTGAAAGAGCTGATTTAATTAGTCGAATCATAGACACGGATGACTGGCAAATTTCAAATTCGTGCTTCGCGCTATTGGAAAATTTGTGGGGTCCACATACGATAGATTGTTTTGCAAATCACTATAACCATAGAATAGATCGTGTTTTTCTAGAGAGTTTGGACGCCCGGTTGCGCAGGAATCGATTTTTTCGTGCAACCTTTACAAAAAGAAAATTGCCTTGTTGTTCCTCCAGTTTGCATCGTCTCTAGAACTCTTCACTATTTGTCACAACAGAAGGCAACTGGTGCTTTAGTCATGCCTTTTGGCCCTCATCCAGTTTTTGGCCCCTATTGAGTAGAATGTATGCCCAGTGCATCATTGACTATAGCGTTTTCTCTGGAAACGGTGTATTGGAGCATGGCCGAAATGTGAATTCGTTGTTAGGGTCTAAACGTTTAAAAAGTTCCATGCTGGCGGTGCGGCTTGATTTTAAACATTACGTTATCGTATAGCAGGATGGTACCCTTGTGCAATGCCAGAGTGTGGCTTGTTGTTATGAAGTTTAAGGCGCTGGCCTATGTTTTGATATTGTTTGAGCATCAATAGAATATCGTGTGGCACTGGCCTGTGTTTGTGTGTCCTAGGTAGTACTGAGTCTATGAGCTTGTCTGGGTATGCGTAAGGCTTTTGAGCCCTATACCAAACTATGACACTGGCCATAGTTGTTTTGCATAAGGCACTGGCCTTTAACATTGAGATGAAGGCATTGACGCGAGTTATCACGGTGAAGTATTTCATGTTATTGCTTGATTTGTATTCTTTTCTAGATTGTTGGAAAAAGCTCTTACTGAAGCAAAGTCCCGGTGATTTTACAGGAACACAGACGAGAGGCTATCAAGTAAGTCTTGACTTCCAGAGCCAATTCTACAGTAAAGAAATATCTAGCAGAGTTAAAAAAGTTCTTTAACTGGTCCCGGAAAAATGGCATTACTGTCGATTTGCCTTATGACAGTATAGTGGCGGCAATGTATTTATCGGAATTCTCCAAACAAACTGAGTCTAGTGCATCTGTTATTCTGGCATACTCCGCCCTTAAATGGCTTCACACACTTTTTCCTGAGAATAACCCGCTGGAAAATGATCTCTGTCGGAATATTGTGGAATCTGCCAAGAGAAGCAAAAGCAAACCGGTCACCAAGAAGACGCGCTGTGGCTGCGCATGTGTAACATTTCTTGCCACGTAGAAGGCAACCCAAGTACGACTCAAACTCGGTATCCCTCATTCATTCAGAGGCAATCGCGATGACCACTAACGTACGGACACACTACGCGAAACATTCATGGGGGAATATGTTTTAAATAATTGTGTGCGTGACCGGAAACGAGTTTTTGTGTTTACGTTGCATGCAATGCAATATCCGGTCATTGTATGACTCGGTAAAAAAGAAAGGAACTGTAGTTGTTCTAGCACCGGTGTCCTAGCAAATTTGGAACCCCCTAGATTTGGAGCCCCTGGTATACAATTCCGGATTTGGACCTCCCATATTACAGCTTATTTATTTAACTGTTTATCGATAGAGTTAAATTTTGGATCGGGAAATACTGAAGGAAAGACTTACATCAGTTAATTTCTTGTTTAAAAGCATTTGCGGTGGCATTTCTTATAAAAGTTTGTCGATGCGAATTTTAATTTCTTTATAACAGAAGCTTGAATAACCCACTTGGAATTCATAAAATTGTTGTGTTATCTTTTTAATCAGGAAAAAAAAAAGGAAAGTCAGACTTAAGCTTCAGTTCAAGTTTTTGAAAGTACGCGCTGAGGCTTTTTCGTAAAGTGATGCTTTTTCTTCCATTCGATAGTTTGGATGGGCAGCGCTTCTACAAAGGTGTCACTTTTTGAAGAAACACCTCTTGGTTGGAAGACGCGCTCTTAGAAGTTTACTTGATTTCAACGCACGAACAACTGAGCTATGCACCGACATCGCAGAGGCCCGTTAAAGCCGCCTAAATTTTTTATGTCCATGTCTATAATTAGAAGCAACTGCTTAACCAGCTAAGTGCATGGATCTCGTCTCCATTATGTCTATAACCCAGACTTCAAATGCATAGATTTACTTCATTCAAGAAAAGCAACAATGTACACACAATACAATAATCTCTTTTAAGGTAAGAGTTTTTTTCCTCTTTCTGCTTTACTTTGATCTATTTTTCTCAATTTTTTGTTGTCTTTAATTTCTTCCTTTTGCACTTGGTAGTTAAACTGAATTATACAAACTCAAGGATCGACGAGAACACTCTCAATCTTCAAACTTTATTGGACGAAGTCAACACAACAATGCCAACCCAGGCAAATCGTTCAATCTTTAAGAGTTTCACATGTACAATTTTAAGACAATGACTGTCCCCAATTTATTATTTCTGCGGTATCCGACATATGAGGTATAAAATGG
This sequence comes from Montipora foliosa, assembly GCF_036669935.1. Classification (NCBI taxonomy): domain Eukaryota; kingdom Metazoa; phylum Cnidaria; class Anthozoa; order Scleractinia; family Acroporidae; genus Montipora; species Montipora foliosa. The sequence continues at coordinate 141,755 of NW_027179795.1, forward strand.
CTCTACTTATATCGATAGATGGTGTGCAACGCACATCAGTAATTGGAAAAAACAGCTATTAACCTACTATGCCAAAGCTAGTTGAAAATTATTCTGAATAAACATTGTCTATCTTTTTTTAAACGACTGTTGATTCCTCGTCGAACCGCACAGAAAAGATAATAAATGCATTATCTCAGATAGTACGCGGGCTATGATTGGCTAATTCAAAAGTACGGCCCCCTAAATTTGAAACATTGACGAAACATGATGTGAACATGACGTTCACATGAAATAAATTTCAAAAAGCGACTTTTAAGTCAGAGATATAATACACATCTTACGAGAAACAACAAAAAAAAGCAAGGTGACACACGCTAACACCAACCCGGTGTGGCCAACGCATAACGCGTGCGTGCAACCATTTCACCTGGTCAATTAGCAGCCATAGACAGATGTTTCGGCCTTGCTGGGCCTCATCAGCATGGCGTAGCTAACATTGACCGGGTACAATGGTTTTGTGCATGCGTAATGTGTTGGCCACACCCGGTTGGCGCTAGCGTGTGTCACCATGCTTTTTTGTAGCTCTTCACTTAGAAATTATTGTGACACACCAATCTCTTAATGTGATCCACCTTCCCACACGCTTGCCGTGGGAGAACAGTTTTGCTGTTCCTAACCCAGCTTATCACACATCTTGCATTTGGAGCCGCCACTTAAAGGGGTGCCTAATTCATCCGCCTGTTATCTTAGCTATGCCATACTGATGAGAGCCATAGAGGCCGGAACACATGCTTCCTTTTCTCGGTCCATACTGTAAGCTACGGATCCTCGTTTAACAGACTAACGTATGACCTTAGACAACTTTTCAGTAAGAACAGCTACAACTGCGACTTCGTTACATGCAACACGTACCGTACAAAACCAAACGCTACGAACCTTAACAACGCACCTGCCAGTACCATGACTATACCCTTACAGTACCCAGTTCTTCAAAGCCCGATTAAGCTAATCCTGGATTACTGGAAAATTAAGTAGCAGTTTATTTGGTGCTTCAATAAGAACTTGCTCAAAATTTTTAGCCTTTAATTTCGACGAAGACTTTTGTTTTCCCTCAGCCTAAAATTATTAGTTAAACCTTCTTGTTTTACCTACAAAATTCATACCTAGAGTGGTACTTAATCCAGGATTAGTGTTAATCGGCTTTTGAGGAATTGGGCCCTGGAGACAGGAAACTGAATGTGACCATTAGAAAATGTTTACTGCGACGTGACGTCATCATGCCTACGTTGACGTTCAGTAGTAATGAAGGCGTCTATCATAACAACCCTCATCAAGTAATTCGTTTCGTACAATAAAATCGGCTCCCCACACATTGAATGTTCATCTTACAGAGACCACGTTTTCTTAAAGTCTAAGTAACCACAGAAATAAAAACTTTTGCAATCAGGATGTACATTTTATAAAAAATAGTTGAGATCTATTTGTATTTACTTTACTTAATAGCTTCACGGAATCATGTTTCTTTTACCCTGCAGAAAAATTGTATTTCTTCTCAAAATATTGATTTAAAATAGTTGTCTTTGCCAAAAGAAGACCTTTAAATAAATTGCTCGTTGGCTACAAAATTGAAATATGAAATTGAAATCTTTAATGCCTTTAATTGTCGCGTTAAGACAGTTCCGCAAAAATGGCCAGGCGAAAGTTAACCCTAACTTTGCGAGTTTCTGTAAGTTTCAAATGGAAACTATTGATTTTAATTACAAACTTTTCATCGAAAGCTGGCGTATAAATCGAGCGATTCAAGTTAACATTAATTTACAAAAAAAAATTAATAAGAATAAAACACAAACAGCAATTACATGCAAACATGTTTTATTCGTATTCAAACTTAAAACTGCCAGGTCAAAAATCTGCACGAGAAAAAAAAATCCAGTCAACGTACACTACCACCATTTAATTGATAATCGTGAGAACAACATTATTTTGCCGACGTTATACCTGGCTGTAACTGATTGGCATTCGGCCTGCCTCGCAATGCAATATTTTGTAGCAGCTCCAGAAACTTCCTCTTTAAAATTACTTTCCATTTCTTGATCCCACTGAGTTAAAAAAGGGAAAGCTACAGCAACAAAATGAAGTTAAATAAGCCCTCTAGATGCTCAAGTCCCCCCCTTCTTCCTAGCCATCCCAGCTTAGAAGCTTGAGATGAAGCTCTTTCAAATTGAACAGAGTACCTGAGGTAAGAAATCGGTGTACCACCAGAAACACATGCCAAGCATGAGATATATAATTCAGTATGAAGTCGGTTGAACCAAGGGAATATCATTCAAGTTCTAATGCGCTTGATTTATACATCATATTGCAGTATTGCAAAAGAAACGTAATATAAATAAAGTACTGTTCATAGCTCGTACTGACTAAAGGTGACTATTGACTTTTCTCTCTTTTTCTCAATGTTCGCCATCACATTGAGTGGATTAAAAAAGGTCACCAGTTAGTTCTAAATCAAATCCCTTAAGTCCAAGGGCTGGCTGTGAAGAGAGCAGTGCGCATGATACTTGGACAAGTAATAATGCAAAGGAAAATACCTCGGTTATATTCAATCCGGTAACACTCAACAGGACTGATTGGTTTTACTCCTCAGCTGATGGAATTCTAGAGATAGGGTTATATGTACTTGGTGCAGACGACGTTGGAGGAGGAATGGTTTGAGAAGAAGTGGGTTTTAGCGAACTTGCTCCAGCAGCGACCTGAGAAGTGGTGTTATTTGGTGTTTCTGTTGTGGAAGAAAAAAAATACCGTAATTCCATTCGACATCTGAACGTAAAACCGGGAAAAGACCACGGACGAGTTGTTTGATGCAGGTTAAGCATTAAACGGGATTAAATGACTAGGTTGAACATTTTTTTTTTCTCTCGTGTACGTACCTGGTACTGGTGCAGAAGGTGTTTGAGAAGGAGTGGTTTGAAGAGAAGAGGAGATTAATGTACTTGGTCTAGAGGCGATAGGAGAAGGGCTGGTATTTGGTATTTGTGTTATCAAAGAAAAAATATCTAAAAGTGAATGGAAATAATTTTTATTAATTCCATTGAAAAAAGCTGAATAAAACAGGAAAAACGATGGATGAATTGTTCGGAGGAGTTTACAATTAAACGGGGCTAAAGTCCTAGGTTAGGTGGCTCTTTTTTCTTTTCATCTGATAGAAACCTATAGGTAAGCTTGTGCGTACCTGAGGCAGAAGGTGTTTGAGAAGGAACGATGAGA
>NW_027179795.1:155000-175000 GCF_036669935.1 Montipora foliosa
TCCCCAGTACGGCCCCTGCGCTCGGTTAGCAAGAAGTAAAGTTATTATTCGCCGAAGGCGAAGTGAATATTGGTGAATATTTACCGAGATGTAGTCGAGGTAAATATTCCCCAATATTTACTGAGCCTGACAAAACGGCGGGCTAAAACAAAATAAAAAGGCACGAAAAGTGCTGATTGGCTTAGCAGCCGCGCCTCCAAAATGTTATATTCACCGGGTAGTGTGGTGAATATGACACTAAATTCTTATATTCACCGCTGAAAATTATATTAATATATATTAGTATAAATACACAGGTAATTATACAAAATCGCGCGCTCTCATTGGCTCGCTATCTCGGATTATCAGCCGATAATCACCTCGACGGACAAAATGGCTGCCAGTAGTCGTTTTGCCACTGTAAGTAAAGATGATTTCGCGTTGAAATGTTTTTTTTTTTTCTCTCTCTCTTTTTTGAAATAAGCACCTGTGTATTTATATTAAAACAATTATTCGCCGAAGGCTCAGTGATTATCGGTGAATATTCACCGATAATCACTTCGCCTTCGGCGAATAATTGTTAAATACTAGAATATAAATAAAATAAAAACTAAAATATAATTACTAAAACTGTATTATGAATATATCAGTGCAAGCCACTAGATGTATTCTATTTTATACGTGACAAACTCTTGCGTGTGCTTAGTTCTACAAGAAGGACGCTTGGTACGGGTAACGCCAGATCTGAGATTATGGGTGGTTCTGATTTTGAAGTGTATCAATATAAACCTGGCACAGATGGGCGTGCCTCTCGCTTAGTGTTGAGTGCAATTAATGCCTCATTGTAATTCATTAAAGGAAAAATGATGCGCATAGCCCTTTTCTGAATGCTCTCTACCTTATAGGATAGAAAATCTGGTATATTTTGCCACACGGGGGCAGCGTATTCTAGAACAGGACGAACAACCATTGTACAAACCTTTGCTAGTGAAGCTGGAGGTGCACCACATTGCTTAAGGACCCTTAAATAGTAAAGTCTCTTGCTTCCCTTTTTTTTCTACATGATGGTTCCATTTCAGGTCATTACTTACATAGACACCTAGTAGCTGAGCTCCGAGCGCGCCGAAGGCGCACGGGTGCGGAGCACCATAGGTAAGAAAATATGGTAACCCATCGGTGGGAAAATCTTAGTTTTATAGCCTTGAAGTCATCGACCGTCCGTACGTCCACCCCTCCATGTATGCCAATGTGATCAATATCATGCTAGTTTAAAGCATACATACATCTTTGATACTGGACAGCCATGTTTTGATCAACGGACACCTGTCAAAACAAGGTATCCGCATACCAGTATCGCGTGACCATATTGCAGGCTCAAGCTTAGAGCTCACCAAGGTCAGCAATTTTTTTTTTTAAGTTGACCGATGACCAGGTACTTGTTTTCGATTGGATTGCAGGCTCAGCCCAGGTTAACTCACCAAAACATAAACAAGGCTTCATTTTTCGCACGCTTTCTGTGGCTCAACGCGGCTACACGGCTATACTACGTCAACTACAGTTCTTACACAGTGAACCCTTTTCGTGATCAGGTGGAAAAAAGGTTTGGAAAATGTTTTCTTGCTGCACTTTTCCCTGGTTTCGATCCAGTTTGACATATCATGATAGCTGTGGTCCACCCTGGCGGCTACGCAGTTATTCAAGTCAAGCATCGGAGGGAAAGGAATGGAAAGGAAAGGAAAGGAACCTTATTTAAGTGATTAGTCGTTCTAGCACTGGAGCACTAATTGGGGACACTGGAAACTGAAATTACCAACTAACGCAAATCAAGTCAAATGTTGGTTTTTGAGGAGAGGGGAAACCAGGGTACCCGGAGAAAACCTCTCGGTGCAGAGTAGAGAACCAACAAAGTCAACCTACATATGACGCTGAGTCTAGTAATCGAACCGGGGCCACATTGGTGGGAGGGGAGTGCTCTCACCACTGCGCCATCCCTGCTTCCTTAAATTTGCTTAGACCTGCTTTTTTCTCTGTATTGCAATTTTTGGCATATCTTTAGAAGCTCTCATAAGGTTACATGATGCCTGGAGGACCTATGACTAGAACAGAAACGAAAGGAGAGCGAAAAAGAACGACAAGGACAAAACAGAATACCAGTAATAGCTCATAGTTAGTGGAAGAAGTTACTCCACAAATTCTTTCCTTGGGCACCAAACCGTTTGTTATTTTCAAAAAGTGGTTTAATCGCTTTTTCCTTTGTTCAGGAATGACTTTTGGGCATAAAGAAAATGTTGATTTGTTTGTTTTGCTCTAAAATGCGCGCGAACAAGTGCTTTTTAATCCGTTTGCTCAACAGGTTTTCGATGTGCCTCGACAGTGACAACACAATTTTGCCCTTATGTTATAAAGACGTAATCTCAATGATATACCTGCCAACTCTAACGCCTTAGGCGTGAGTCTCACGCCGGCTCACGCTTGCGGGCCAATTTCTCATGCCTGATTGGAAAATGTGAGTTGTTGCCGTCTTGCTTGACACAATTTCCAAAAATATGTTAACTCAGACCCATGTAAGGAACGAAAACCACGTGTAGAATTATTAAATGACAATACCTTCCTCGCGATCTCTTATTTTTAACGTAAAAGGCACTGGGAGCGAGCTCGCGTTTATACGCGTTTATACGTCTTCGACAGACTTCGGAAGACTTTGGACTTCTTAGGAAGACTTCGGACGTCTTCGGAAATCTTCGGAAATAATCGTGCAGTCTTCAAAAATCCCAGCACTCCCTGGATAAAAATCTCACGACTATATCTCAGAAAAAGTTGGCAGGTATAAAATGAGTTCTTGTGTTTTTAAAAATTTGTGTAAAGCACCTAAAAAGTGTTGGAGCGGATCTTGTTTGAAGTTCGTCCTTTCTTGGTTGCATTGCCGTATTTTGCCGATTCTTGATGCAAGCCAACCTAACGTGTTTCAATGAAATACATCAAGATGTGAATGATCTCGTTTTCAGAGATAAAGTGAATAAAGTTCATGAGTAAAAACTCTTTTTTGACCTTGAACTGATAATTTTAGAGTGATTCCTATTCGCTGGCTATTGACAGTTGACTCTGAAATGGTTTTTTTCGTTTTCCATTCACTTGCTGAGGGTGTGCTCGTTTTCTTTTAAAACTCATGCGGTGCATGAAAAATTCTTTGCCAAACTGGTGAATTCCAAATTAAATTTAATGATTCATGTGATATCGGTTTTTAGCGTAAAATGTGCCGTGGAATTCACTAGTTAGGCAATGAATTTTTCTACAGGAGAAAGCAAAGAAAATGATTAATTAGTAAAGCAGCAGCCGGAAATATGAAAACGCGGACAATTCAAAACCCTTTATTTTCACTAACCCTACAGGCAGTAAGAATAAATAACCAGGGAGGTCCGCTTTTAGGCTTGGCTAAACCTATATTGCCATGACTCTCTCGATGGTGTTACTTCTAACTACAATAGGATTCACAATAAAATTATGATTGCTCATAAAGTTAATTACCATCTCCTTTGATTTAGTAGGGTTCAATTTCATTCTATGATCTTCAGAAAAGGCGTAAATATCATTTGTAGCAATATTGAGCTGTTGTACCATCAACTAACTTTATTCTAAGGCAACTTCTAGCTTGGTGCCTTGTGGTATACCACCCTTGGGAGTCTCCACTAAGATATAACGTTCTCGATTCTCACAGCCTGAATCCTGTTGCACAGAAACGCTGTTGTATTTCATACATGTAGGTACTGAGATTTATCCACGAAAATCAAAGTGAATAAAATTCGTACTGATTCTAAATGTAGCCAACCAGGAACACGAATGAGAAAATTTCACTGCGAAGAAATATCGTTCGTCCAATCAGCAACGCGAACGACGAATTTCACTAGTGATGAATGAACGTATCGAATGGAACGTCATCAGACAGCCGTTGCACCAAAACCGCGCGAGAAGGTTTGCTTCTGTTTGCTCAGTTGAGGAACTTATTTTAGAACAAGAAAACAGAAATGACGGTCAAAAAAACTGAATGAGCTGTACAATTGCTTGAACGACCTTTGAAAACGAGCAAGGGTCGAAGACAGGAAAATGTTATTCCAGCGATTGAGCTGAACAAACACTGAATGCATCAACAAAGTTTATGTGTTCAATTTATGTGTTTTCTCAGCATTCTGTGTTCTCTCAGCTTTACGGTGTTCTTCATTGAAATTTTTTCTTCTTTTCCTTCCTCGGCTAATCTTTGGAGGCTTTCTTCGCTTAAATTTCTGAAATTTCCTCGACTCTTCTCACATGCTCTTTCCAGCTTTTTGCCCCGTTGCTCGTCAATAACAGTAAAAACTGTTTTCCAAAAGTGACAAAGGTCAGTGGGATAAACACGGACTGCACAAACGTTTCCCGCCAAGAAAATTTGCCCATCCGCGCCTCAATGCTGCATTCGTGGGACTCCCCTCACTCTCCTTTCTTAGTCTCCCATCCCCCTACAACAGAGTCTGTACAGAAGGAAAGACGGACATAAGCACGCTCGGTCAGTCACGTGACAACCGAGAGAAAAAGGGTTGACCAGACAGAGCTGAGCAACAACTGGCATGCGTCAAGCCGAATGAAAAATCGTTCAACTTGTAATCAATAGCGCGTGCTCAGAGGTTCGTTGCACGTGCAATTTTTCGCCCTAGGAACGTTCCTGTGCGCTGAATTACTTTCAGAGGAGATCAATTATTTTTTTTATGACGGATCTTGTTGTGTCGTGTTTCTTAACTTTAAAACCTGAACGGTGTTCACAGCCGTGCCCTTTTTTTGCCGTTCAAGAATGTATTCTACAATCCGGGTCAAAACAATTTGGGACACTTGTCAAACGTTGGGCGAGATGTAGAGAATTTACCGTACATGCTTCCATTGTTATATTACCAACGCGTGATCTTCTTTCGCTGCCTTTTTGGCGCCCCCTTTCCCCCAGACAATGTTGAAACATGCGAGCGATCGATGAACAGATCTTGATTTTGTGGACCGTGAAAAATCAACATTGTAATGGGGGGACAGGGGAAAGCGGGAACTGTCCCAAATGTTTTGACCAGGATTGCCTTACAAAAGAAATTCTTGATAATTTGTCTCAAGGCCGCCTAGGTTCATTGAATCTCATTAGAGAATTATCTCAGGTAGTAAAACAATATATTGTGTAGCGGTAGTGTGAGGAAGGGTTGTGAAAACGTTGGGTTGCGTTACAGTGAGCAGTGAGCAGTCAACAGTTCTTGGCCACCTTTCCTGGCTATTTAAAGGACGTTATTTAGGTATAGAAATCACTTTTAAAAAAAGACTGTACAAAAAACATAATAACTCTTTCCTTTCTATTAATACAAGCACCTTTTGGCATTAAGTGATCGCCGGGTGTGTGTTTTTCAACATTTCTCACCCTAAAAGCAGCAAAAGACCAATTGAAACTAGATGTTAGCTCATTACTTTACAAAAGCCGAGAAATGTTGAAAAATGCATTAAGCGTCTTTTTGTTCAGAAACGAACGCCAATTAAAGATCAGCGAAAGTGTGTATAACACAACAAGCCATACATTCCGGTAGCTACATCAAAAGCACAACCAAAAATGTGTTTTTAGGAGTGAGAACTGTGAGTAAGAACTGTTGCCGTTGTCAACAACGGCTTGGGTCATGCACAGACAATTCGCTTTTGTACGACACTGATTATTATCAGGAAGATGATGCAGAGCAAATTTTGCGAAGCAAAATCTACAGAGACGTGAATGTGGCTCTTTCCCTTGAACTATTTTTATTGTCTACGCGATTTGTTGTCTTTCAGCTTGTGAGGAGTCGAGGTCTGCTTAGCAAAATCAAATGATTCTTCAGCTCGAAAAGCGGCCACTAACTGCGCAGAGTCTCCTGAAATTATTCTTCGATGATTTTAAGTTTCCTTCAAAACTCATTAATAATTCATGATCCTAACAGCCTATCAAAACACCGATAAAACGTCACGTGTATGAGCTGTATACCTGATAAAACACTCCTCGTTAGTATTCTTTATATAAAGAATACTAATAAGGCATAGCTTGTTTTTCTTGTATGCTAATATTCACCTCTCACAATTTGAACCATTGTTTTGAGTCCAGAGGGACACGCTCTTTGTGGAATGTTTTTGAAGCCGTTCAAAAAACTCGCAGCACGTGTTTTATCGGGTCTAAAAACACTCGGCTACGCCTCGTGTTTTTAAACCCGATAAAACACTGCTGCTCGTCTTTTAAACATTACATAAAACAGACTTTACTATGATAAAACAGTTTTTAACGCAATGTTACAAATTGTTCACTATTTTGAGGACATATATCATACGGTTTCCAGGTTTGTTCAATGAAACTCAGTTTCAGTCATTCCGGGTTAAAAGCAATCTCGTTTCTAAAGTCTTCGTTCCCCTTGACCAGCGGGTAGGGTTACGAGAGACTCTGGGATAATCCGTTTCGAATGACAAGATTCTTGTCATGAACACAATCGCGCAGGCGTAGGCGCAACGCCAAAATAGCGAAGATAGTGGAGGATTTGTTTCACGATGGCATGCAATTTTCTTTAGCAAAATTAGGATATCCTAACCTAGAACTGAAAAAGAAATAACATGATGTGTTGGAGCAATATGTCTGGACAAAAATCTGCGCTGAATATGTTTTTATTTATTTAACATAACAGAAGTTGACATTGCACAAGATACATATATAAAAAAAAGAAAAGAAAACAAATACAACTAATGATCTGACATGCACGAGAACTGAGTGATTAATCAAAGAGGGCGAATAAAGTAAATTAAATCATGTACATTTCTCAACATTGTATTTAAAATTAACCTTATTAACAAATTCAGATAAAATAATCGAGCTCTCTTTTGGCTTGTTTGAATAAATGTAATACATCATGTATAAAAAAAGTATAGTTAAACTTTCTCACAGCCCCATGCCCAGCAAGGCATTGCTTATACAAGCCAAACACTATTTCCTTAGGTTCTGGATTGAAACTGGTATTGTTTGTGGCATTAAACCACCCCACCACTTGACGAGTAAAAGACGAGGTAAATTGGCAGTCAAGAAAAGTGTGGTCTATGGAATCTGATTCACCGCAATACAAGCAGTCACTTTCGCTTTTAATTCCAAATCTTTTTAATTCCTTTTTGGTCACTACAATTCGGTGAAGAAGTTTAAATTTAAATTCTCTTAACTTAGTTTCCTTACATGTTTTATATGACATCTAAAAACATTCTCCCCATGAGGCACTGTCAATTGGAAGGATTTTACTCCAACGCTGTAAGCCAGCTGGAGTTGACTGGTGTAGTTTAAAATTCAAGAGCCGATAAAAATCTCGACATTTTAATTTCTCTAAATTTAACACTATGTTCTAATCTAGCATAAAAGATGGGGCCCCTTGGACAAATCCCTCCACGCCCGTGTTATCCATCTCTCCCACTTTTTTAGACATAAAGCTTGGTATTGCGCTTAAAAATTGATAGTACTCCAGAAAATTTGATTTATAATTATACTTCGAAAGAAATTCTTGAAAGGTAAGGTAGCGGCCTAATTCATGAAACAGATTATTAAACAACACCTTTCGAAAACCACTCCTTAAGAAAAAAACGGTTTACAATCTATTATAATATCCTGGTCGTTAAACAGGAGATTTTCTTTGGTATAATTATAATTATAAAGAGATTTAAGTTCGGAGAAGAAAGAAAGAGCGTCCCTATAACATTTTGGTAGGCCTACTAAGTATTTTGTATGGTAGTTACACCTTAACAGAAAGCGAAGACTACCACATTTTCGAAAGAAATGCTCAGGAACAGTTTTCCAATTGCTTTTAGTATTTTGTAACAGCCTTGGTATCCATGCTAACCTTAATGAATTGAACATTACATCAACATCTATCATTCGCAAGCCGCCTTTGTCATATTCTTGATACGTAGCATCCCGTTTAATTTTATCTCTTTTATTTTTCCAAAGAAATTTAAAGAGTCTACTTGTTACATTAGCAGGAATATCTGTAGGAACGTTAACTATAGATGCTGAATATATCAAAGACGACAAACCTAGGAATTTTGCAATTAATACCTTGCCATATAGTGTCAAAGCTCTAGAATTCCAAATATCAAGTTTAGACTGCATTTTCTGTATTTTAAGTTTAAAGTTAAGTTGGTCATTTCCTTTCTCATTATAAGATACATAAGTTCCCAATATTTTAGTCTGTTCTCGCACCCATTTCATCTCCAGAGGTCTTGTTTTATTGTTTGACCATCTTCCAAGCCACATTGCCTTTGCTTTACCAATATTAAGGTGCAGCCCTGAAAATTTACTGAAAATATTAACTTTGTTCAGAACTGCACTGACTGAGTCAAGGTCACGACAAAAGAGATTGGTGTCATCAGCGAACTGGGTCAGCTTGATTTCATTTCCAAAGATAACTATTCCTTTTATATTTGTATCTTTTCGAATATTGTTAGACAGAATTTCGACAGTTAAAATAAATAAATATGGTGAAAGAGGGCGCCCTTGTCTCATTCCTCTTAAAGGCTTAAACCAACTTGTCAAATATCCATTGTTCATAACTGCACTCTCTATATCCTTGTAAAACAATTGAATCCGCCTAACAATTCCCTCACCGAAATTATACCCCTCTAAAGCTGACTGAATACAGGACCACTCAAGGGAATCAAAAGCTTTCTGAAAGTCTACCGAGATGAGAACCCCTGTACTATTTAGTTTTCTTGTTTGTTCCATAATGTCACTAATCAGTCTGACGTTCTCTCCAATATACCTTCCTTTAACGAATCCAGTTTGATCTGAATGGACAAGTTTGTTTAGGATTGGTTCAATTCTCTTCGCTATAGCTTTAGATGCAATTTTGTAATCAACATTCAATAATGTTATTGGTCTCCAGTTATATAAATGTGTTAATGACTCATCCCCTTTGGGTAATAGAGTGATCACACCTCTGCGCTGAGATATTGACAATTGTCCAATATCGTAGGCTGCATTAAGGCCTTCAACAAGATCATACCCCACCAAATCAAAAATCAAAATTCCGCCGTAAATCCATCTTCGCCGGGTGATTTTTCATTTGGTAAGGTTTCTAATATCTTCTGACACTCCTCAAATGTCAGGTACCCCTCTAAAGACACCTTTTCCTCGTCTGAAAGTTTTGGCATTTCTACATTCTGTGTTTAAGGATGCGCCCTCCTCGGTTTCAATTTAATTAATGACCTTTCGGTTGTAATTCCTTTTTTCTAGGTTGAAAAAATACTTGGTCGCTTTCTCTCCGTTTTCAACCCAGTTACACTTAGCTCTAAATATAGTCGCTTTACTTTTCACTTCATAGATTAGTTTTAAGTTCATTCTTAAGTTCGTCATATTCATTTAGTTCTTGATCCACGTTATTCAATTCAGCGCTGTGACATATTTTTTTATCCAACTTATCCAATCGCTCCTTTATTTCTCTTTCATGTTTTCTAACCAAACTCGCCTTTCCTTTGGCAAAGGATATTGTAACATTCCGGATTTCCATCTTGAGCATTTCCCAGAAAAGTCGCTTATCTTCAAAATAAGAGAGTTTTTCGCGGAACATTGGGTACAATTCACGAATCTTAGCGCTATACTCTTCAGTTAATAAAGAATTATTAAATTTCCACAAGCCTGGTCTTCTGGGATTTTCTTTTGTCCATGTCAACAACCGATATATTAAATTGTGATCCGGTGCGATAGAGGGTTGTATGTCGACCTTTCTTACAAAGTTTTTCAAATTTTTGGAAATTAGAAAAAAATCTATTCGTGATCTCATCTTCAGTGCTTTTGACACGTAGGAGAATTTCTTCGCATTTGGATGACGAATTCTTTGAATATCCATAAGGTCGAAAATGTCCATCGTAATTAACAGGGAGTTACAGTATGTAAGTGCACAATTCCAGTCGCCTCCAACTATTAGTATTGTGATATCCGCTTTGTCTATTAAACAACAGTTTAATTCCTGCAGGAACCGAAGTTGATCTTCTGAATTGTTTGGAGCATATATATTACAAAGAGATACCTTTAGACTGTTTATTTGTGAGGAAATCAAGGCTATTCTTCCAGAGTTGTCCTGAAATAGCAACTCTATTTTTTCTTTGACTTTTGAGTCAATTAAAATACAGACACCTCTGCTATGACAAGAGCCGTGAGAAAACACGATATCACCTCCTTATTCAGTTTTCCATAGCACTTCGTCATTTGAATTTGAATAAGTTTCTTGTAAAAAAAACAGAAATTTGCCTTTTGATCTCTTAAATATGAAAAAATACTTCGCCTCTTGATTTGATCCCTCAATCCCCGTACATTTAAAGAAATAATACCACACCTTAGTTTCTCTTGCATGCAAAGAAGCCAGTAAAAAAAGATAAATAAAAACCCGACAAAGTTAAAGCAAAAAAAAAAAATAAATAATAATAATAATAATAATAATAATAATAATAATAATAATAATAATAATATACAGAACGCCAACAGATAGATTTCTTAAAAAACTCAATTTATAGCGTTATATACCCTCTGGAGCCGAAAAGCTCTAAACGAGCTCTCTTTCATTCCCCTCCCTCCCAAAGACAAAAAAAAAAAAAAAAAGGATTTAAACAGAAGACATTTCAAAGCATAATAATAATAATAATAATAACCGAGATACCTAAGTTTTCTGGTGGCAGTGCGCTGAATATGTTACCAACGGGCTGTGTTGTCAAGTGTTGCCTGGGATTTTTGATTAGAATTTGTGTAGCGTGGAAGTGTAAAGCAGATTATTCCAATCAGTATTAACGCCCAAAGCCATTGCTACCGCTTGACGAAGATTGATTTCCTGTAGGTATGGACGTTGAAAGTGCGTTGACAACCGGGGATATCACAGTTGGTAAAAAAGTCGGGATCCCTTTGGTGAACTTTAAGTAAATGGCTTAACATTACGAGTAAAATGTTAAGCACATCTGGCACTTAGGATTGCGCACCATAGCACCATCAGTTTAGTGATTTAATTTTCCGTGTTTATCCCGCTAAAGAGAAGAAAATAATTGCTCAATTATCGCTCCTATTCGGAAATACCAACATGCATTTGTGTGAAAGATATCAGTTTAAATAGTTGTAACTGGCACATCAGACCTAAACGAATAAAAAATGTACTGTTACTGCGTTAAGCATTTTTTTAAGTATATATTTTTCAATAACATTCATTTAGTTACTCTTCTGCCGCGGCTTTAGTCACATCATACATGTGCGGTAATTCACTAAAGTGAAGCTTGAAGGGCTTTTTTTTTTTCAGTCCACGTTAATCAGAATTCAGCCACTCTATGAAACTTCGACGGAGTCGTTTCGTTGAACATAATATTGATTCCGGCATGCTTTACTGATAAGACTGAACCGCACAATCTTTGGAATTTCCTTTGATATCAATAACCCGTAACCCAACTGACACTTTAATTCAAAAATTAAACGAGACTTACCGAAGTCGATGTTTGATTGGAATTCTTCCTCGTCATCAGTGAGGAACGACGGAGTTACATGAGAAGCACGCGCATGCTTATCAAGTCAGTCTGAAAAGCGAGTGTTTCCAGGAGAAAGAAGGAACGAAGGAGGGGGAGGGAAAAAAGCCAAGGGTCGGGCATGTAACTCCTTCGTTCCTGACGGATGAAGAGGAAGAATTCCAATCAAACATCGACTTCGGTAAGTCTCGTTTAATTTTTGAATTCTACCGCGACATCAGTCCGAGTCACTACGGAGTTACTTGAGATTTGAAAGCCCTGGAAACACGAACAAGTGAAGTAGCTGGGTATCGTGTAAAAGAATAACAGCTTTAATGGTCATAACAGGAATGATAGCAATGAACAATCCATTGCGTTACACAAGAAATGTAAACTAAGAGTTTTGGTCTCAATTGGTTTATTGTAGTAGGTAGCAAATGTTTCTGCATTCGACCAGCCTCCGGCCTTAAGTATGTCTTGGAGAGTAAGACCAGTGTGAGTACCATAGGAAGTCGAAACGGGTCTGGCGCTATTCCCCGAGAATTTCGTGACGTCAATGCCTGCGTTGTCGAGAATAGACCTCACCCATTTACCTATTGTGGAATTGGAGACCGGATTGTGTGGTTTGATAAAGCTTATGAGAAGTTGACAGTTCTGTCCTCTGAGCTCCTTTGTCTTATGGAGATAATGTGTTATGTGGGAAACCACACATAAACTTTCATCCTGCTTGTACGCAACTAGTTCAACTGGCTCAAGGTGTTTCCCTGGTTTAGTGGTTTTAAGTTTCTCCCCGATGGTGAACACGTATTTATCCGGCAACGCTTGCATGAAAGAAATATCTAGTTTTGTTAAGGTTTGGCACCGTTGTCCGGTCAGAAGACAAAGTAACATTGTCAGTTTCTTCGTCAGAGTCTTGAGATTAACTTCGTGTATCGGATGCAATGTTCGTAGGTACCGCAACACCGACATCCCATATAGTAGTGTATCTTGGTAAAGAGGGTTTAAGCTCGAAGACGCCCTTAAGAAATCTAGTCACAAGCGGATGAGTACCAAATGTATTCCCACCTGGAAGGTCAAGTACGGAGGACAGGGCGGACCTAGCGGTATTAATGGCGCTGTATCCCAAGCCTTTCTCATAAAGGGATGCCAAAAAGTCAATTCCATTTTCAATACTAGCGTTAAATTTGTTAATGTTTCGAGATTTACAAAACATTTCCCATCGCGAGAGGTGTATTTGGTACTGTTT
This sequence comes from Montipora foliosa, assembly GCF_036669935.1. NCBI lineage: Eukaryota > Metazoa > Cnidaria > Anthozoa > Scleractinia > Acroporidae > Montipora > Montipora foliosa. Next base: position 167,743 of record NW_027179795.1, read on the forward strand.
AGCAGTACTAGCGCGCCAAGAGGCCATAATGATATCTTTCGCAGTAGTTAAGATCTCTTTATTGTTCAGGTGCGTCCTGATAAGTGGCAAACAAGCAGGGTCAGTTTTTTTGTGGAGCGGATGGAGTGAGGTTGGTTGGTTGGGCAAATGGAGTAGTGTTTTGCTCGCTCCCAACACTACCGGTTCCTGTACCGTCATTTTCATTGCCTTGGGGAACCAGGCCTGTGTCGGCCAGTTGGGAAGCACGCAGACGCCAGTGGCTTTGTCCTCCTGGATCTTCTTGAGCACAGCTGCTATAACACTAAAGGGAGGAAAGGCATAGAACTTTAGTTTTGCCCAGTTGATTGTGAAAGCATCAATGGCTATTGATTCTGGGTCCGGCCTATATGCGACATAATTAGGAAGCTGTTTGTTTAGTCTAGACGCGAATAGGTCGATATCTGGTGCAAATTGCAATGTTTTCAGGGATTGTGAGAACAAAGTTGTATTTAGCATCCATTCAGTTATGGTTTGTTTTTTTCTGGATTCTAGATCAGCTTCTACATTAGCTTTCCCTGCAATGTGTCCCGCACTGATCAAGAGGTTTTCGTGCTATACGCCAATCCCAAATTTCCTTGCATAATTTGTTTAAGTGCCCAGAATGGCTTATTCCCATGTGGTTTATTACCGCAACCGCAGTAGTGTTATCAATCTTTAACCGGATATGCCCGTCGCGGTGGGAGCTACATAGAGCTTTAAGGCCTAGAAAAACTGCTACCAGTTCTAGATAGTTAATTTGGTGGGGCTTTTCGTCCGAAGGCCACAGGGCACCTGTCGACTGTGGTCCGCACACAGCACCCCAACCGTTGTTTGAAGCATCCGTCATCAGTTCGCATGATGGCTGATCCCGGGTCATTACATTTTCCGCTGTCATCACATTAGCTATCCACCACTCAAGATCCAATTTAGCATTTGCCGATAAAGACATGCGCGTGTCAAAATTCCATCGGTTGTTTCGCAGTGCGCGAATTTTATCGTATTCAATGTGGCGATAGTATAGAGCCCCGTACATGACCCCAGGAAAAGATGAAACCATCTTTCCGAGCGCTCATGCTACTTCCCTCATAGTAGGAGAAGCCGTGTTAAGCAGCGATGTGCACGCAGTTTGGAGTGTCAGGGCTTTTTCCTGAGTTAGTGTAATTGTCATATTAACTGAGTTCAGAACGAAACCCAGAATTACTAGTTGTTGGGTTGGGTTAAAGACGGATTTTTCTGAGTGGGTTACGAGTCCCAAGGCATCAATTTGAATTACGGTGTCTATAACATTATGCACACAGGCATCATAAGTCTTCCCTTGTAAGTACAGGTCGTCTATATAACCACTGGAGATATGACCCGTGAGATGTAACTCTGTTAGTGCGGGTTTAAGAAGTTTGGTAAACTTTCTGGGACCGCATGAGAGGCCGTTGGGTAAGCATGTGAATTGATAAAGTTACCCCCTCCAAAAATATCGTAAGTATTTCCTGTCCGATCTGGCGATGGGCACGGAATAGTATGCGTCCATCAAATCAATTGACGCCATGAAACAATCTTTCTCAACGAGTTTAATGATGGTGTTGAGAGTATCCATCTTAAAATGGAGTTTGTTGGCATATTTGTTAAGATTCTTAAGGTTAAGAATCATTCTGTGACCACCATCTTTTTTTAACGCGCACGAATACATCAGAAATTATTTCTCCATGACTGTGCCCGGTGGGCTCAATGACACTTTTCGATAGAAGATTTTCCACTTCTAGATCAATAACAGCTTCCTCACTGGCGGGCCTCTTACATGTGGGTAGAAAATGTTGTTGAGGAGGTTCGTCAAAAACAATTTTCATTCCCATTACAGTGGATATAATTTCCTTATCAGAAGTTATTTCCTTCCACGCCCGTAAGGAATGCCCTATGCATCCGGCCGCAAATGTGCGATAAGGTATTTCTTTAAATTGAACTCTATAAATGGTAGAAATTTACTCACCACTAACTTTATTTTTGCCAGTGAAGCACTTATTTCTTGTCTGTCTCGGTTCTGTCTGGGTAGGGTTTCGTTTTCCCCGCCAAGCGGTGGCCTTTCCCCAAACCACCTTTCTGGTGTTTCTCAGATGCTTTGTTTGACCATGAGCTGTGTCGCCGGTAGCCTTTATTGTGGTCAAACTGTTGGGATGGACCCGCGACGGTTTTGCTAAGGCGATTCGTCTCTTTGGCATCACGAATTTGTTTTGCCAGGTCGTCCCCAAATAAGATATTCGAAGTTGTAGTGGCATTGTTCGCGCATATCGCGTGAAATTCGGGCCTTAAAGACGGCTTGAGGTGTTCACGCCTCAAGGCAGATAGTTCTGACGCCACATGCCCAACAAGGGCAATGGCGTCAACGCTGTCTGTGAGCATTTCCTTAGTTTCTACTTGAGATTTCACCGCAAAAAGCTTATTACACGTGGATACCGAGGCGAAGGTAGTCTTTTGCAACGATTGTTGCATGTTAGCGAAGCGCAAGTCAGCCTTGCGCTTAAAGGCGTTTAGGGTCGCCCATATCTCGGGGTTTACCCGCGGAATGTTTAATTCTTCACAATTTTCTGGTTGCACGTGCTTGGCAAGAATGCTGCTAACTTTTTCAGCGTTCAGTTTTTTACCCCAACGCTTAACAGCGATGTCTGCGAGCTGCTGCGGAATTTTCGGCCCCTTTTTATCGGCATCGTGCAGTGCAGCTTCTAGCTCTTTGAGAAGCGCATCCTCATTATCAGCTTTGTCGCTGACGTTGTTTGAACCGGTGGGTTACTACCATTTAACAGATCATTGACTTCGTCATCCGAAATGGACGCGTGTACGCTTAAAGCGTCGTCATCTGTAGGCCTCGATTTCCCATGAGGTCTATCCTCCTCTTCGGGGTCTGACTCGGAGTCAGTAGGAGGCCTTCCACGTTGCCGTTTCTCGCGCGGGCCCGGTGGGCGCTGGCTCAATACGTCGTCGTTTTCGTTAAGGCGATCATACATTTTTCCCATCATGTCCGCCATGTGACCCATATTTTGGGTTAGGCTCGCCAGCGTCTCTTCTAGGCTGGGTTTATGACCCAGTGGGTCAGCTGTAGCGCCCGGTGGGCAGATTGGGACCACAGAGGATGGGGTTAGCTCGTCCTCCATTTAAATAAAGGATTTCTGGGGGACAATAAAGGTTAGTGGAAAACGAAGAAAGGACAAGGCAAATTACTCACGTTCGGTGACGAGTCCTGCAATGCACTGTCTAAAGGGTTGGAATCACTATAAGTCGTGTCGACTGGCTCGAAAGCAAACACTGCAATGACTTGATAAGCATGCGCATGCTTCTCATGTAACTCCGTAGTGACTCGGACTGATGTCGAGGTAGAATTGACGATATTTGACGTCATGTAAATTAAAGGGACCGCTATTGTTTTAATGATGGGCCTGTAATTAGAATGAAAGTCCCTTTGTTGTTTCGTTGGCATGTTTTCATGACATGCACTTGCCCAGTCCTTCAGTTTCTGAGAAACGTCTGTCGAGTGAAAATCCAACGGTGATGCTCAAGGTTTTTCCCCTCCGCTTTCACAATGGCATCAGTGATTCTGACAAGATATTCCACAAAGGAGGACGCGTGATAGAATTCCTGACGGAAATCTGGTTGAAGCATTCAAAGGTAAGGCGATTCGCTAACCATCCCAAACGATGCCCATTATTTTAATTACTGTACATACAACAGCAAACATGATTGTTGCCTCTTTTATCATGCTTAATGAAATAGCTAACGAAGTAGACCAAAGTAGACGGAGAATATTTCTTTGAGTTCGATTACTTTATAATCAATTCACTTTGATCATTTGATCATCGCTTCATGGCCAAGTTGCCCCGCGTGGTAGGTGGCTTTTCTTACTAGACTTTTCGTTTTCTATGCTTGACACATAAAATGCGAAGCTACCAAGAGAGGATCCGCTTATATTTCTGGCATATTTAGGAAACTTTCTGAGATATAGCTATACGAGAAGGACACGAGAAGATGGTGAAAACATTTTCCCCGCCCAAAACCGTTCCGCGCAACGTTTCCCACCAGGTTACAAAGTCATGCCTGGTTACATTGCCATAAACAAGCCTCAACAGTCGTCCATGAACAGAGATTATATTTAACTTGTCATTTGATCATTTCCTCTGTATGGATATTTCACTTTTTTTAATTTGCGTTTTTGTAGACCTTTGACGTGCATGGTGTTCGCGGCCGGTTTCGAGCCCCGGAAAGAGATGCAGTGACACTAACAGAATCTGTGATATGTTGGAGCCCACGGAAAAAGGTGCAAAGTCCACCCCCACACATCAAATACCCTCCCCAGCTCGTCAAATTGGATGCAAAAAAAAAAAAAATCTCTGTTGGCAACAAGGTATTTTTTTAGAGAATTATTTTGTTTCAATTGCTATTCGTTAATTTTTAACTTACACTGTAGCTAGTTACTTAGCTTCAATATGCGCTTTTGTACTTGCATGTTTAGTACTTCTTGTTTAAAATCATTTTTAACACAACTGCTGATTTTTTCATAATTTTGGTGTAATGAATGCAGAGATTTTTTAAATTGTGCATAAATTAACATGTTCAGTTTTTCTTTGATTCTTGGAACATATGAAAAACAATCTTGACCAGTGAATTTGTATTCAACGACGCAAAATTTCTCAACACAAAATCAGAAGTCAGTTGGTAATTTTTGAATTACTTGGAGGACTGAATTGTTGAGAAATTGCTGTGAACCAAAATTTAATTGTTATAACTATAGGTACTTTTTCAATTCCCTTTACCTTGTGTACATTAATGTACATGAATTACAATGAATTTGAAAAGAAGAGATGTGCTAAAGGTTGAAAGGCTGAACTCCAGCAGAAGCCATTGTTTTGTCAAGGCAAGATTTAATTGCTTGCCTACGGACAATTTCCTGGCTGAGGTTGTTCCTTGGGGCAGCCTTGCTTGGGCTATGATCTGCAGCCTGTGGGTTCTTGCTTTCTTTTTTGACCTGGCTCACATTTCATAGAGTGCTAAAATTCCAACTCATGGACCAGTTCCAGCAATATTTTTCATGATTCTAGACATATGAGGTGCAAAACCACCTGGAAGCAAGCTGCAGTCAGCAAATTCAGTACTCCAAGAGTGGAGTGAAAAAGAGAGAAAGCAGACAAAGAAATAATCGTATAAATCGAAAACAATTCTCCACTTTTTAGCCGTCCAATGCAGCTAAGGCAGTAAAAGAAAAAGCAACTGACCTTAGTACCAAGCAAATAGTAAATGGGTATTTTTATAAATGGAAGAAAATAAAAGAAGAAAATAATAGACTTCTGTTGTTTTGCTAGCTGCAAATTTAAGAAATTAGATACTCTTGGAAGTATGATAATTAAGAAAATGAGATTTGCTACAAGGGTATATATATATAAAGGTATAAATATTTTAATGAAAAGCTTTTTTGAGATTCAACTTTATCAATGAAGTAAAAGCATTGTTAAGCCTTATCCCTCACTCTAGTTTGCCCCTGCTGTTGGCGATTTGCATGGACATAGAGTAAGACCCTAGTTTAAGAACCCAATTTGACAGTTAAGACAACTTTGCCAGGAAACGTGAATCAGCAAAATGGCCTGAATCATGTTCTCCAGATCATTTATTTCTGACAGTGATCAAAAGTCTGCGTGCAATTCACCTTTCGGGTTTTATTCATAATGACTTAAAAGCCTGGTAATATTACATGTATGTTGCAAGTAAGAGGACTGCATTATAATGCTGTTGTCCTTGACTTTGAAAAAGCGTGCCCACTTCACAAAGGAATATTTTACAAATGAGGAAGTTAAGTGGAAATGCAAAAGCCCTTAAAAAGGTATCCTCATGTGGCACCTGAACTGGTATCTGGTGATTCACCACAAAATGTTCTCACCGATATTTAATCACTTGGTTATACAATGAAGGAAGTTTTAACTGAAATTTTTGGTGACGGTGTACGCCACTGTAAAGACATTTCTTCAAGCTGTATGAGCAGACTATCTGGCAATAGACCAGGCCCCCATTGTTGAAACAATGGATAGTGCTATCCGCTGAGTAAATGTTATCTAGTGGATAAGTCATAGTGAAACCAATTGTGCTATCCAATGGATAGGATAGGATTATTATAAAAGTCTTGTATATCTATGGGGTACACAAAGATGTGATAATTATGCCTATAATATATATGGTACTATTTTTTTTAATAGTATCAATCAGTAACATTGAGGTTTCGTTGTTGCAGAATGATTCATATGTGGGTGCAAAAAGTGAGATAGCTGCAACAACAGCACCCCGTCTCATTTCAACGGGGGCAACAGTTGGTGATATGCAGTCACTGGTGTTGGCAGCTGAAGGAATGGTAGTCTTCCCAAACGGCCTGGATGTTCATAGCAAAAATATTTATTTATTTCTTGAGTACATTTTAATACCAGAGTTGAGAAGGAGCAATCATTCATTGCCAATAAGTGTTGAACCTGTGGTATGCAAATTGAACAGAATGACATAGAAACTGCTCCACTTTTCTGCTTGCTCCATCTTCAGTGTTTAAGCTTTTCAAGTCTGAGATAGCCCAAAATAGGGCAATTCCGAGTTGCTGAGTTTGTCACTGTTTCGAAGTGAGTCTTGGTGCTCAACTATTGCAAGGGAAATGAGTTTGATTTGCATAGGAATACGCAACTCATTTCCATTTGAATGGTTGTGCACCAGGACTCGCTTTGAAAGCGAGACATAAAGCACCTCGGAAATAGGCTATTGAAGATGATGCTAAAAATGTACATAGGTTGAGATTTAGTTAGGAACTTCGAATTTTATCAGGTTTACAGTGAACAAACGTAAATATTTTGCATTTACCACTGCTTTGACAGCAATTTGAAGTTGGTCAGGTTGTACATTATATCTATGTATTAATGATAAAAGTAATAGTTGATGTATTACCTTTTATGTAATGTATTTTATGTTAATTATTTGCGGAATGATAAATGAATGTCCAAAATTCCACTCTGAACTGCATTTTTACTAAAAATACTAAAAGAACTTCCAGAGAAGGTCAAAGTGCACAACAAAAAAGACAAGTCAAGAGGATCGGAAGATCGAGGTTTCGTTTTCAATCTCCACAAACCATGACATACAGTTTCTGTTAGTATCACATATTTAAATAGGACTGAAATGTATTTCGAAGGTTAATAGAGTTTCAAATAAAATTTTATGTCATTACAATGGGCTC
>NW_027179795.1:197500-200000 GCF_036669935.1 Montipora foliosa
TCAACACAAGGGTCAACACAAGCAGGAGCTGTTCTAATGGCAAAAGGTCGCCAATTGTAGCCCGTACCAGGCTTTCAGATTAGAGGACTTAAGCAACGACAACGGAGACGGCAATTAGAACTTCACAAATTTGCATAATTACTAGGCAGTTTGCACGCCCTGCACGTGCATTTTTCGCGTTTGTCTATTTCTTTGCAGTCGCCAGCAAAACAACAACGTAAAATAGCCAAATTTGAGGTTTTAGGAAGAATTCAGCACTCGAGGATAAATTATAAATTTTTCGCCTAAATTAAGCGCCGGTCCGACCAATGTAATTTTTGAGGAACTACCACAACCTTGTCGTATTCAAAAGGTTGAAATAGTCACCAAGTCATGATTACAATAACGCGAATTTATATTTTGAGATGACATTCTCGTTGCCGTTGCCGTCGCCGTCGCGTCGTCTTTGCTTAAGTTTTCTACTGTGGGATGTGCGGGAAATCAAAGCTAAACTCCGCGAGCAGCACGATTAAGGTAACCCATTGATGAGAGAAATGTTAGTTTTAGCTATGACGTCATTCGCGACCGTCCGTACTTACGTCCACCCATCCATGTATGCCAATGTGACCTCAGTGAAGGGGTTTATGTGGTTTGTATGTGCAAACATAACCGCTTTTTATGGACTGTTCGAAATGATTTTTCACGAAAAAAACTCTGCTAAAGGATGGAAAAAATCTCAGGGAAATGCTTTCAAGCAATTTTAGAACGGCAGCTGGAAAACAACATCGAGGAATTGAGGTTAGTGATGAAGATAAACATTTGCGTTGGAGCCACGATTTTTAAATGCCGCGAAGTACTTCTTGGCCGTCTTTTTGGCGTTTATAAAATAAGATATTCTAAGCCACATTGCCATAATTTTCTTAGCATTTTAAACATTCTTTCCACTACATGCTTTTACCCTTTAATTTATGCGAATTTTTCGTTATATTTTAATTTCTTTCGCTTTTAGGCTTCACACATTTTTATCCGTTGAAGGCAGCAGTTCAGTCTGTCGAAAGCTCATAGTTTTTTCAAAACTTTTTTACCAGAGAACGATTTTACTTTTTTCGTAATATGAATCCTGGTAACGGATCTTCAATATTTTTACATAAATAATTAAGTCCAGAAAAGTTAATTAGTTTCATAGGTCTTTGAGGATCCATGTTTTCAACCGAACGCAAATGAGATAAATAACCCGGAAGCTCCGGCTAAGTCTATATATTAGCAGAAGTGGGGCCAAAACATTAAAAACTGGGGACTGGGAATAAAAGGCGCATACTCTCCACAAGCTCTTTCGTTTATTTGCACACCTAAACCTGATGACACAAGACCTTATTAAACAAAGTTAATGCAAAGTGTTCCTCTTAAGTCTCTTCACTGTTCAATTCTATACTTTCTATGGTTATTCACCAGCTCACAACTGAACTACTCCTCAGTAAAATGCACCATCAAGGAGGAAACAAGAGCATACTGAATGCTCCCGAAACGACACAAAACTGACTGCTACTGAAACGTGACTCTAGAGTCCGTGTAGGAAGCCAAAAGAGAGTGCTACTGGTAACTAATGGGCCTACTACAGAAAACCTACAGAGCTTAACTTGGGCAGCCAGTCGGATCAAGGCACTCGGACCAGAAATCTTTCTTGTGGCCCTAGGCAACAGGATACCCAGTGTTAAGGAGCTTGTCGCGATACCGAGTTAGATTTTTATCGCATATCCAATATGAGCGCTTTCAAGCAAATAGTAGATGAGATTCCTGTGCACATTTTTTACCGAGACTATTATTTTGATGACTGAGGTCACGAAGCTTGAAAATCAAATATGCTGGGTGTGATTTGTAGCATTAGAATCATGACTATTTGCTGGGTTAAGTTAAACGAAGAGGAAGGAACGCACAGGAAGGAAATTTGCTAAAAGACTTCTGTAAATACCTTATTACACCTGAAATGGTTAGTCTTTATAAGAACTTTAACAAAACCGTGGGCAACGCCTAACAATTTTTCATCAACTTTGAGCAGTGTATCACTGATCGGAAAGAGCAGTAGGTATAAAGAGATGAATTGATCAATACTGACTCACTCGGGAATACTCGGAAAAGAAAAACCCGACGGCTTTAAACAGGAGTCGAAGATATGACCTTCCGATTACTACGGATACTCTACCACTAAGCTACAGTAGACTTGTGGTTGCTAGACAACTGAACTAGGGTTAGGTGACAACTCCCCTTAAGAAAATTGGTTGCATTCTCACCGCCAATGAGAAATAAACACATTTTCCAGAATATTTGTTTTTTTGCGGGGATGAAATCCTCTATTTTCTCTGACTTTCTTGAATGCAGAAAATCCCGTAAACATTTAATAAATAACGGAGCGATTGACGCTATGGCCATAATGATCGCTTAACGACGCCATTTCCTCGAAGAGGACGAATTCGATGTCTTCATTAATAATTCTATATGCAAGGTTTCCCCAAAAGCGGAATTT
>NW_027179795.1:205000-210000 GCF_036669935.1 Montipora foliosa
GAGGAGAAAGTACTGCCTTTGTAATTTCATCTGCAAATGGTTAGACTTTCAAGTGTTCTTGGATAAGGACTATAAACCGTAGGCCCCGTCTCACAACCCAATTCCTGTTAACCAACACTGTGGGACGTAAAAGAACCCAAACACTGGAGACCCTCGATGTTGGTGGTCTAACTCTCAGAGAATTGTAAACCGCCACGAGACTGATGTGATATGTGCAGTATACGAATGCATTACCATTACCATTAGACTTATCTGTACGTACTTTAGACTTCGCCACATGAAACAAGCCCAAGTCCCTAAGAGTTTCCTCTACTCTCTTTGAACGCTCGCTTTTACTCAGCTTCCTGGAGAGTCTTAAGGATGCAGAGAAATGCAAGTTCTCTCTCACCGTTAAAGTTCCCATCACAACATCACCCTGGAAAATTATAAAAAACTGAATGCATAGAGTGGGGTTCAATCAAGTGTTGAATGAACTTCATTCGTAAGCAAGGGGGTTAGAAAGCATCAAGGACGGTGCCTACTAAATCAAAGGTATATTTGCGCAGTTTATGAGTATGCGAGAAAAGCAGATCTTAACAAGTGTTATTGAAATCCAAAAAGAAAATTGGGGGAAACCACGCATTTTTCAAAGATAATCAATCAACAATATTTATAAAAAGCTTTAAAATACAAGGCAACGTATGGCGTCCTTTTCCAAAATGAAGCTTAATTATCTCTAAAAAATGCGTGGTTACCCCCAATCTTCTTTTTGGATGCCAAGAGCACTTGCTAAGTTATGCTTTCTCCGCGTAGTGTTTTTAGATGCGCCGAACGTATGCACAATAATAATAGTAGGCACCGTCCTTAAATTAACCCACTACAATTCTTAAAGAGAAGTACGATCGTCCGGGTGAGTGTAGTCCTGAGGACTGATTAGGGTGACATTGAATGATGTTTAGCTAACCTAAGCGTAACTCATCTTCAGAGTCACGTGATTGGCGTAACGTCAGTAGATGGTATAAACGCTGTGGTCCATGATGTCACTGGTCAACTAAGCCGTTAGTGTTTACGCCTAGAGAACCATGCATAATGAACTATGATTCCATACAAAATCGATAACAAGGAAAGAAAAAGCGGACGGACACAAAACCTAAGCAACGTCAGTTTGAGTTTTGCATTGCCTTAAACACAATTGTGCTTCATTTTCCAAATCATATCCAAAGGCAACATCAATCATTGTTCAGTCACATGATACGTTTTCTCACGTCGGCTGCACATATTAGTCAACATTACAATCCATCCACCAAAAACACGTTTCCCTTTTGCATGGAAATTCTGTGATCATTTGATGCTAATATGTTCATAATACGCCGTCTTCCATTAGCAAGTATTTTGATGAGACAAAGCATACAACGACGTAGAATCATGTCACGACTATCTATGCGAAACAACATTGCAGAATTTCATTGCAGTCAGTGGAGAAAGTTAGGTATTTCCAGAGTACCCCATGGAAAAAAGTACAGGCTTAAAAGAAATTTGAATGTATGACCGAACGATTGCGCCGTAAAGTGGCTTACAACCGAGCAACCGAGCCATCTAGAAGCTGGTCAAAGCGAGTTTGTATTGACGGTGGGAGATGTACCAAAGCCAAATATTTATATTGACCTGCTCTCAACTGTGCGGTTTCATAGCTCAGTTGGTAAAGCAATGCACTGGCATCGCAGAGGTCGTGGCTTCAAATCCCGTTGGAGCTATCTGAATTGTTCAGGTGTCTATAATCAGAGAGAGTTGCTTAAATTATCCAGATAGGTGTGAGGAGCATTTCTCTCTTTTCGTCTCTTTGATTTTCGTAAAAGTCACATTTTGCCGTTTGCCGTATAAATCTCTCTAATAAGTTCTGTTTTATTTAAAGACAATTCTAAAAGCTGTGTGTGTGTGTGTGTGTTTGTCACTTTGGCTTTCTTCAACCAACCTGTACAACATATCCGGTGATACATTTGAAATTCTCTGGTTGCTTTTATCCATTAACAAGGACTACACCTGACAGATGTTTTCCATCCTTCCGGCCAGCCAAGATGTCCAGAAGCCTGAAATAGCGTGAAGAAGTCAAGTATGTGAAAAACCAGGAAATAAGAAACAAAGGTTGAAGACCACCCAGAAAAAGACAGCTGTATACAACAGTAAATAATCGGATACCTGAAATCGAACAGTTACATCAGCCAATCATATTAAGTGCACTCAGCTTAATCTACCAATCACAGAATTTATCACAATAACCATAGCAACAACCACTTAGCCTACCAAACTGGGGATTTTCCAAAATGGACGAATTTGTAACATTAGACAGTGAAAACGGAATGCACTAATTTTCCTTTCTTGGAAATTGTAATGGTTATGATTAATTGCTAACAGGACTTTGTATCGTCCAATTCGGTCTGTAATCATACTATTGATTAAACAAATCGGACTCCCACTACACGGTCGTCCAATTTTGTTAATCACTCGTATGACTACAGACCAAATTGGACTCCACTCAGTCCTGTTACCATTATACACAATAATTAGTGAAAAATAAAGTAGTCAATACACCAATACAATTTGAGAAAATTGTAATGGTTATGATTAATAGCAAAACATTGTTGGTTACAAAGGGCAGCTGTGAGTCATTTTCATGTGAAAATACTGCAGGGTCCTCATTGTTCACACAACCATGGCTGGAATGTGAAAGACAAAGACCAAATACAATGACCCCATCAAAGAAAGCAAAAAATCTAACTAACAAGCAAAATACTGCATTTCTGGTCTTAAGATTTTTTCATTATACAAATTAAAAAGATCTCAACATCCTTCACCACTGATCCCTTTTAGCTCATCAAATTCCCTCACCACTGGGGTACCTTATCAAGAAACCATATTGCTCCTTAAAAGGGGTCTCAGAGTAAAGGGAAGTCTCCAGCCCAATGACTCCTTGGAGTGAGACTTAATAGATTTTACTCATCAATAGTGGGTGGCTTAGAATTCAATGGGTTAAAGAATAGAAAACTTTATTAAGAGCAGCGTTGGAGCGAAGGTCAGAGCACTGTCTACAAATGTTGCCTACTGGTATGCTCAATTCCACTACTCCATGTTGTATGTTTGCTAAATTTGTTTGGGTCTCCACTATGAAAGTATCTGTTTATCGACTACTTTAACGTAACAATGATCTTGCTTGCTTCAATTTAACAAATCGAAAGTGGTTCAGCGTTGTCTGTACTCTAATCGACAATGATATTCGTCATCACAATGGTGAAAATGTTGTGGACTCACGAGGCACAGCTGAGTGACTGCAGAACAAATTTTAACCACTGTGATAACAAATATCATTGTCGATAAGAGTACAGACAATGCTGAACCACTTTCGATTTGTTTTTTACCACAATATTCAACGCTAAAGAAAGTTTTTATTTCAGGGCGTGAGCAAAATCATGACACAAAGAAAGAGCAAGCGTAACGCTTGCTACAGCAGGCTGCAGCAGCAGCTGCTGCGTTGTCTATAACTTTCTTGCAATATGATTGGTTTATTTCCAAAATGGGCGTTCCTGATTGGCTATTACATTGCGTGACAAGTTGATGCGAGCATGACGTGTACAGCATTGTCTAGACTCTTATTGACAACGGTAAAGTAACCTATCAGATTGCGAGATTACAAGTAATTGTGGTAAGATCCTTTATTTTCTTCAAAATAACATTCAAATGATGTTACAGTAGCACAACACTCACCTGAGATTTTTGATAATTTGTCTCTCTTTCTTTATTCCTTTCTCCTTGGTGGTGACTGAGTAACAAATGTTGTGATAGGAGATTACTGTTGTACTTCCAAATTGGTGGTGGTGAAGGGCCATTTGGTCTGGTGTCATACACTGGAACATCATGTGTTCTGTGGTTTTCCAAAGTAGGATGTTCTGTTCCTAACAGTGGTGTCTTTTCATTACTTGATATCTCTTGGCCATCATGTAACACTGTACGCTGCGGAAGTACTCTGGTATCACTTTAGAATCTAAAGTAGATGGGAGACATCAATGTTGCCTTTAAATTCCATTCTCAGGTTGAATCCAGTTCTACCTTGAAAAAGTAGGTTAAATCAAGGTGATCCTCATTTAACCTACCAAGGTTGAACATGCACTCAGATGAATTGAAGAAACTTTTTTCTGGAGCCTAAATTAAGCCTAGAAGGAAATTAGGGTCAGTTTTGGTTATTATACATGTACGTGGATATCAATTGACTTATTGTGCAAAAGTAAATAATGAAAAGAGGTTGAGCATATTCGTCATTGTAGTGTAGTGGTGAAGACACAGGACTATAGATCTCAAGGGTCTGAAATCGGGAACCGGTAAGTGCATAGTACACTTCTTTGTTCCCTTACTACATTGTAATGTTGAGAGTGAATAGATAATTGTATCAATAAAGAAACCGATAAGATGATATGAAACATTAACAAGATGTGTTGAAATGCATAAAACAGAGTTTGAGGGAAGATATCTATAGATGTTTTCTGTCCTTTTTGGGGGGTTGATACTTGCTAACTATTCAACCTAAGTAAAATGAAGATCACCAATTTAACCTTGTAGGTGAAAACGGATTCAAAATGAGACCACTGCCACATTAAAGAACTATCAAATTATTATCCTATATAGTTCTCTTTGTAATGACAAGGCCATACCTCACAGAGACTAAATATGATTCAGCTAAAGAAACTGTATCTTGGTGTCACCCCTGCAAAATACAATGTAAGCCTGACAACCACCTTTCTGACTAGACGTCAAAGCCCTATGTTTTCTTTGAAGGAAATTTTAAGAATTAATACATGTAGTTTCACACTAAAGACTTTGCTATACAACACACTTCTCTTCGAACCTTGACCTCTTTGCTCTGGGACCCAAACCAACATGCCAAACTTACAATGGTTCAGAGAACAGTCTGTGTTCCTCATTTTGAACTAAACTACTAATGGCCGCAAAGCACTGGAATACAATAACTTTCC
>NW_027179795.1:217500-222500 GCF_036669935.1 Montipora foliosa
ACACAAACGGATTTAAGTGACCATTAAACCGTTTGTGTTGAATGTTCGTAGTTTTCGTGAATAGGAGATGTCTATTTAAATTCCATATATATATATAGGAATTAGAAGAAAGGTGAGCAAAATTATCGGCATTTGCTTATTTCTGGTGACCCATTTTGAATCATAGCTGACGCGAGCGGCTTTACAATTGCGTGTGTGGCCTATGCACGCGCGCTCAGCTGAAAACCCTTTCGAGCCTCCTTAAATGGAAACATTTCCCTCCTGTTTTTACGATCGTCTGCGATACGACCGACGCAGACAGCTTCAGACGGTCACAGACCGTTGCATTCTCGCTCCTAGATTCCATCGTTTCTCTTAGCCAGCGGGGCCTGGAGACAGGATTTCGGGGACCTCCGGAGTTGATGATGTATGAAGTCTTGAAATGTCCACGATCATAGTGTACACAATTTCTTTTTGCTTTTGTTCATCTGATGAACACGTTTTCAACGAGGCTGCCGCCCCATATCAGGAAGCATTCATTACACAAGAGCGGTTACACCTTCAAACTTAAGTTCAAGCCTACACCACAAAGACCACCAAAGCAAAAGAACAGACGTAGAGATGTCATAGGGTTTAACCCTCCGTTTAACAGAAACGTTAAATCTAATATAGGAAGAGCGTGCATCAGCCTTGTCGACACATGTTTTCCAACTGGTCACAAATTGCGGAAAACATTTAACCGAAACACCATCAAATTGAGCTATAGCCGTACACCGAACATGAAACAAATAATAGACGGTCATGACAAAAACATTTTAAAGAAAACCGAACAACCCCATGCAGCAAGACAAAACCACAAAAATGTGCAACTGCAGAAAAAAAGATGAGTGCAAGCTACGGAGTGAATGCTTGCAAAAAGAAATTGTGTACCAACGGGTAAGGTCACAACCAAGGAAACCACTGAGACATTCATCGGTCTGACTGCCACAGAGTTTAAAACCAGATGGAAGAACCACCCGATGTCATTTAAACATGAGCGAAGGAAAAATGACACCGAGCTCAGTAAATACTTCTCGAAATTGATGAAAAAGAAGGAAGTCTTTGCAGTCACGTGAAAAATTCTCGCAAACGCAACAGCATACACTAACCTTACCAAGCAATGTAATTTATGCATCACAGAGAAATTTTTTGTAATATCTAAGCCACACATGGCAACCTTGAACAAGCGTAACTAGTTCATCCCTACCTGCAGACACAGAGAAAAATACATTCTTAAGTATAATACTTTTGTCACGCACTAAGTGGCAAATTTTGGTTTTCGTTTACATCGTGGTTTCCATTTTACGGTTCCTCACGCGCGCCACTTTTTGAAATTTCAAATTTGTTTCCTCCGTTGTACGGTTTCTCGTATGTAACCTTAACGATAATTTAGTGTATATGGAGATTAACTGACGAGTGGACCAACTCCGAGCTGGTCTACGAAACAGAACTTTATTAAAATCTGTATGTACTCAGATTGAGCAGCCATTGTACCCATAAACCATAATGTTTCTTTCTTGACCATTCGAAGCTTTTCCTTACTCGTTAATCTTCCGAACTAGTGTTTCGTTTCTATCACTGGAGATCTCCTTTGCAAGCAGCGACTTGAGATTGAAATAAGCTTTCGTTTTATTTCGTCTTTGTTTCTGACGCCTTTAGCTCAAAGTAAACAAATTTCTTCGTTCGATTTCGGAGAAACAAACGAGTTCGATTGTTTCGTCGGATTGTGCCACTTGCGAATGACGTCATCCTCTTTTTTGCGCGAAACGCAAATGAAAACCTTGCAAGCCAGACAAATCGACCTATCGCGACGTCGTCGCTCGCTCATCCGCTTCGCGTCCGAAAAATCACGCTTCACTCGCCAAAACAATTTTTTTCTTGGGATTCTCGTAAGGTCGACTTGTGGCAAGTCTAATTTCATCAACATGGCAGCTGTCAGCACTACAGCAAAGATTCCTTCTCCACTCAATCTTTCTGATCGTTTGCATCAAAGGCAAAATTGGAAATCGTTTCGTCGTTTATGCAAGTTTTACCTGTTAGCGGCTGGTATGCACAAGAAATCACGGGAAGTTCGGGTGGCTTCGCTGTTAAATGTTATCGACAAAGAAGGGATGGGCATACATAACACTTTCAATGGGGTAATTCTTCAGACGCTCTGAAGATCGACCAGGTACTCCAAAAGTTCGAAAAGCGTTGTTCACCGGCACGAAATGAGACTTATGAAAGGTGTAGTTTTAAACGTAAACAGTTTTTGGATAAACCGCTTGATAGTTACATAACTTCACTGATGACATGTGGGTTTTGAACACTGCGCGAATCTCTTGTTCGCGACCGACTGATTCTTGGTGTGAAGGATGACAGAGTTCGTGAAAAACTTCTTGGAAAGCGGGACCTCGACTTAGCTAAAGGCATTGAAACGATCAAGGCAAGTCAAGTAACTCACTCTAGAGTCGAGCGAGCGAGATCTCAGAAGAATTTGCAGCGTCCAAAGAAATAAATGCAGAGAAGCACAAGTTGCAATGTCTTTTGAAGGGCAAGCACCGAGAATCCCCATCTCGCAAGTCTCTCTCTCTCTTAACAAGAGTCGCACAAAGTCTAATGAGTGTTTGTTTTGTGGTGGTATACATGCAATGAAAAGGAAATTGTGCCCAGCTTTAGGTCAAAAATGTAGAAAGTGTGGTAAAGATGGACACTGCTGTCGAATGTCGTGTCAAGTCTCAAGGGGCGAAAGTCCACGCAGTCAAAGAAGAAGTCTTCTACATTCGCAGTATCTGTGGACAGGATCAAGCTTTTGTTTCTCTCGCTCTAAACAATTCAGTGTCTGTGTCATTTCAAATTTATACTGTTTCTACAACGAATATTCTGCCTCTTCTGGAGTACATTTAAGCCAAAATTGAAAAGAAAGCCAAAATTGTTCCTAAGGACATTACATTAGTTATGCATGATCTTTTAAAGAGAAAGGCTCATGGCTGAAATTGGAACATAAAGGTAAGAAGCATGACCTTAACTTTGTTGTTGTGGATCAAATCTATTTGGTCAGAGGCTGTTTGCAAGAATATGATTGGTCCACGTTCTTACGTTGTTGAGTCGGGTGGGTGAGCCTACCGACGAAACCGCAGACACCTGCGATCAGTGCTGCAGTGAGAATCATTGCCAGTATCGAAAGCGGCGGCTGAAACACAGCAGTCAGTACCACAAACAGATTCCCTACTGTTAACGAAGCCTGCAGCTGACCCAGTAAAACCTGCACCCTCTACTCTGCTCACGAGGAATGGTTGCGTTATTAAACCGCCTGCTCGTCTTGTTGAACACTGTTAAACATTTTTATCGTGTTTGTTATACCAAAAGAACTGTGCGGAGTGTTTCTTTTCTTTTTTTACAAAGGGGAAGATGTTATGATAATCGTCACGTGACCCGGACCTCGTGCGAAATCTCATGTAGTTTTTGAAGGACCGAACGCCATTAAAGTTGTGTTGTTGTGTTTTAGAAGTCGTTGAACTCTGCTCGGTGTCCTACGTAGATAGTAACAGGGAGACTTGCAACAATTAGTTTGTAGAGTGGGAAATTTTATCAGATTTCTCTTCTATGTAAGTAATCATGTTTTTTACAATTAATTTTTTCTATATTTTAAACTATTATTTTACTTCAGAAGTCATAGAATATACCTGGTAAAAGTGTTTTTTGTACGTGTTATTTTCCATTTTGTTTAATTAATCAACTTCGCAATTTTGACCACGTCACTTTGTCCGTAGTTTTAATATCTGTTTTTCGACTGGGTCACAGCTCTGGTCAGCATCTTTGTTGTTCTTTTCTTTTTCTTTCTTGACTCGGCACGAAAGGGTCAGGTAGAGGTCCGGCGTTGAACTAGAAACCCCCTTGGTCGGTTGCGCTCTACCCCTGAAGATTAGCAGCCATTTACGAAGTCAATGGTGTCGCAGTCGGTTTTTTTTTTAAACTTTCGGGTTGTTTGGATTTGCTTCATGGAACCAGTGTTTCATTTTGCATAGGATTCGTTAGTTTTCAGAAAAAAATCCTTTTCCATATTTTTTTAAGAACAAAGATTATAGCATAGTTTTTTTTTTCATATTTATTACGTGATTCCTATTTTTTTAAGAACGAAATACTTTTCGTGTTCAAATATTTGTTTATCCGAGTCCTACTTAATTTAAGTTTCTTTCACTATCTGGGTGTTTTGACATTAAAGTTATTAATTTCAAACAGAGTTAGTTTTATTTGTTAACCTTATCTAAAGATTGAGAGCTTGCTTTGTGAATTTCTCTTCCCCATTATTATACAAACTAACCTTTTGTTTGTGATTTTCGCTCAACTCACCATCCACAAAATCAATATTTCCCCGAACCACCTACTAATTATTTAGTGGAGAGAAACCCCTTCTTGTAAGGTGGATTCTTTTGTGAACACCATAAGGTCGAAACCACAATGGTTGCCAGTGAAACTGCTAATATTGATATTAAAGAACCGACCCTGCAGTCGTCGTTCGGAGGTGTGACGTAAAAGTAAGGTTTGTAGGCTTAAGAAACTTACCCTGGAAACCTATTCTCTGTGCTCTTATGTTGAGTCTTTATTTTGTGAGGGTAGTACGTAATAGCCATAGGCTAATGAACTAGTGGCCCTCAATCAGTAATTATTGATTGAAGATTCCAGATGCTGCATTTTTAAACACGTTCTATTGTATTCGAGACATACTTTCTGACAAACATTACTGAAAAAGTTTTTAATGTCACTCAGAATTTGTCTTATGTGTTAAAGTTATGTTGAATTTGCGAGCTTGCTTTGTTAATTTCTGTTCCTCATTTTACAAACTTTGTTCACGAACTTTGTATTGATCAACACGTTGTGCAATCATTTAATTGGTTGAAAGTCATATGACAAACTTCCTGCCTTCTGAAAATGTTATAAGATACATAAAAATCAGTGAAACTTTAAAAAAAACTTGCTTAAAAGAAATCAAGAGTGATGGG
>NW_027179795.1:232500-250000 GCF_036669935.1 Montipora foliosa
AGCGAAAGCTTCAAAATTCACTGGACATTTGTGATTTTCCTGTATATTTACAGGGGTAGATTCATCCGAACCATGCTCCTTCACGGTCAGTGGCTCAAGTGGGGCGATCAATTTGAGTTCCTCATTCATCATAGCAAATACTTGCAGCTGGATTATTGAAGTAGCACCTCGTCATTATATCAGTTTAAATTTTACTACCCTTAATATCTTGAACCAACCTGGCTCGAAATTCAGTTCCGTGAAAGTCTACGATGGAAGGAACAAGTCTCAAACGTTGCTTCGGCACTTCACTGAAATCAAGAGTCATTTCACCTTACAATCAACAGAACGCTACATGTTGGTAGTTGCAACTGGCAATTCAAGCTTCAAAGCAGTTTATACTTCTAGAACAAAAAAAGGTAACTTAAGAAACAATTCCCCATTAATAACACATGTACTGAGAACTCACCATCTTTATCATGGCCCTCCCCCTAAATTCAGATCTAAAAGCTTTCCTGTTTACCCGCAGAGCCAACCAAAAGCAAATGTTGGGCATCACATAGGTTTTTCTCAGCAGGCAAGCACTACTCTGTCCTCTGGACTGACAGAATTGATTGGGATATGAAGGGCTACATGTATTTTAACATATTCAGATCTGAGATATTCGTTTTCCAATAAAGTTGATCGATTATTGGCATAATTCAAATTTTATGCTGTTTTTGGAAACGTTACAAACTTTTTTGGTGCCTCTTTGTGAGAAACATTGAAGTTAAAATGACATTATTCAATAATATTAGAGTATACCGTAATTAATGGGTTGGGTGTTTCCGGATTGTGTAGTCGGCTCCAATTTTTTTTTTCGGATGTTGAGGTTTTCCCCTGTTATCAAAAAAGGGCATTTGTAGTTTGATCTGCCTTAAGTTGACGTGGAGCTTCTCCAAGTTGTAGGACAATTATTGATTCGGCTACATAATAAAGTCCAATTCTAAAGGAAATGATACACATATATCCAAAATGCGGAAATCACAAACATTTTTAGCAATCTAGGCGCTTTTCAACCGTTTTTAACTTGATGCAACCTCTCAAAATGGTTGACACAAGTGGTGCTCCAAACCAAGGTACCTGTCAAAAGGTTCGTATTCCCGTATATAAGAAACGGAAAACCCAATATTTAAGCTTGGATTGTGACCTACCAGAAGAAGGAAACAGGCCTTGGTTTCTAGGCAAATGTCAGTAAAGCCTTACTGTCCTTCAATGAATCTATATCATTTGCAAACAATTTCATTTCCTGTTGCATTTCATTTTTGCCAACTGAGTCCCAAACCCACTAGTAACGGAAGACGAGAGTAGAGTGTATCACATGTACCCCTTGTGATTGGCTATAAAAGCCAGGAACGTTTCCATAACTTGATGTGGTCAAGGGCAAAGAGGATTTTCTACCAATGATTCTTTTAAAATGGCTAAAATATTGCCTTTGTGACATAAGAAAACGAACCTTCTCACACAAATTTACCGATAACCATTCTTTATTACGAAGTGATTGGGAAAAATTAAACCTTGATTGACACCCGTCAGATGACATCACATGCTAAGGTACTGCAACACAAGATAATGAGTGTTTTTAAATTAGCTATGGAACCTTCCAATTTTTATGGGAAAAAATGCTTGCTATAGTCAAGTCCTGTGTTTATGTTTAATATTTTAAAGTTAACTTGATGGAAGCAATTATTTACAAGATTCAAATTTCAAGTCCATTCACGGCATGTCACAATTTGAATTAACGCAATCCATCGAAACTACAAACTTGTCATACACGTAACCATTTCTCTGGTAATTGCGAAAATAAACATAATTTGATCAACTTAGCACAATGTAACTGTTCTTAAGAGTCAGGAGTTTGAAGTCCTACAAAATTTATTGATGAAAGGTGCGGAAACATGGTGCAGCACAGAGACGGACATTACAGTCTGGGCAGAAGTAACTTGTCATCTTCCTCACACCAGAATCAAAACATACTTTGCATCCTCCGCAGGGTGACATGGTTGGGGCGTCGCACCGGTATCGCGAGGTCACGGGTTCAAATCCCGTTGAAGTCCTGAATTTCTCAGGCTTCTCTACGCAATTGCAATAGTTGCGTTCATAACTGCGAGGATCATAGCCTCACTTGATTTCATATCCGCAGTTCATATATGATCCATTTCATATATATCATTTCATCATTGATTCATTCCTCACGTGAACATTAGAACCCACAAATGACCATCTCCCAGCGTCAGTGGCTTCATAGCTCAGTTGGGTAGAGCGTCGCACCGGACTCGCGAGGTCACGGGTTCAAATCCCGTTGAAGTCCTGAATTTTTCAGGCTTCTCTACGAAATTGCAATAATTGCGTTCATAACTGCGAGGATCATAGCTTCACTTGAGACCTGTTTATGTTCGTGTGTTATGCTCGCGCTGCGGGCCTATTGTCACCACGTACTCTTACACTCTTACACTCATACAACCCGGGGACACAGTGTGTAGTGCACTTACAGTGCACTACCACAAAAAGCGAAAAATGTGAGGACTAACAGACCAGTCGTCCAAATCAACAATACGGCTTAATTAATCCGCTTGCTCATTTCTGGATCTGGGCACCCATTAAGGCTCAATAGAAATGCCATGAAGAACGCAAATCTAAAAAAAAAAAAAAAAAACGCTTAGCTTCGCTTTGCAAACCAGACTTCCTGCTACCGACATCAATAATACGCGCAACATTTTGGTTGTTCGTGTACCATTTGACGCATAATCCTGCAAGCTTAGGCGCAAAAGATTGCCAAACTTTTCTAACGGCCAAAATCTCACGCATAGTGGAACTTTCCTTTGCTAAATCAGCCGACCAAACACCTTGCGCGGCCACCTTGGGCCCAAGTTCAACAATGTAACGGCCAAATCCGGTGTCACTTGCATCCGAAAATGCACTGCACTACTGCAAATATTGAGATGATCAAAATTGGATTTCCAAAAAGCTAATACCACCACGGTGGTGGTCAACTAGAAAGCCTTCGCTTCTTTGACCACCAGACACATTTTATAACCTGTACTGTAATTATTTTATCTTGCAACCATGTGTTGTGACTATACTTTTCTTTCTATGTTAATGTTATGTAAATAGTGTGAAATAAATGAACCATGAACCATGACCGAATCTTCCAGATAAAAATTTGAAAAACAGGAATCCTGAGCTGAAATTTGGGCGTACATGGCACGAGACATTAAACGCACAATGTTTCCAATAGCCAAAAACATGGAGTTCAACTGACCAGCAACGCTAGCTAGATCCCTTGCGTTAACGAAACGCTGAGCAAGGATTCGTGAAATACTCTCCTGCATAACCTCGCAATCTTCGGAAGAGGGAAGGTGATGAAATTAAGACGGAAATCTCGATGAAAAGCAAGCCAGGTGTGTCCTTCCGATCCACAAGCGAAACAGGTTCTTCTCCTAAACTGAGACCTGGGCAGAAATGCGGCTTGTCGAAACTGAAGGGGCTGTCGAATGGAACTCTTCCAGCTCTTTTTAGATGGCTGAATCAAATCTAACTTCCACAGACTGGTTAAAACTGAACTGCTTCTCGTTTCCCACTTTCTTCCACTTAACGGAATGATCTTCTTTAACTTTTTTAACGGCAGATCTTACGCAGTCCTCTTGATCTTCAGAAATAGATCGCTTGAGCTCTTGAAATTTCGAATCCACACGTTCTAAGATCTCGTCTTGAGTTTTCCCTACAAGCTCGACTAGTTCCTCCTTGTTCATAATGAATAACCCGAACGCTGGCCATGGAACAGCACTGAAGACCGAGATGAAAGACAAAACCAGTACACCCAAGTATATACTCCCGCTAAATACCCACATACCAGCGCACATGCCTAAACAAACATAAGATACCGATGAGAGCATATTTTCCTGCTAATTACCAAGTCAAACTCAGGAAAATACTATTCCAGAAAACTACGAGTTTCGGGGGATTGATTGTTGTCCGTTGCAGTTTTCTTTTCTGGGGCATGTTTAAACAAGTCCATCTCCTGATGCCAACTGACAGGGTTTCCACACCCAGATTTCGGCCAAGCAACAGATGACACGAGTAGATTGTGTTATTTGTACTACTCCATGCACCCCTTGTGATCGGCTAGAGGCCGGGAATAGTTTGCCTGCCTCCATGAGCCCAAGGGTGACATTGTGAAATATTAGTAGAAATAAAGTACAATTTAACGAAGTGCCAAGGTGCTGCCAGATTTTTTTCGTCACAGAGTGAAAACGTGCAACACCCCTAGGGAAATTTTTTCAAGAGACGTTTAATAATAATTTTTTTGTGAGTAAGCCTAAACTTACATGATAGGGTAAATTGAAAACATTTTTTCTCGGTTTTCTCTTGAATCTGTTTATCTCATTTGGGTTAGATTTTTCATTACGATACTGATGATTATGCTGAGCACTTTTTACACTTCTCAAATGTTATGGACGTATTTATTTATGCGAAGTGCGAGTGCTAGTCACATAAATCTTGGTTCACCAATCAGTTGAAAGATGTTTTGAAACTTAAAGTTATTTTAAAGGTGGCACTAAAATCTGTAAATGGACCTTTTTGCAGATAAACCAAGGGTAATAATTCCTTTAAGAGTGATTCGAACGGTCCCACAGCATTACGTGTGGTGCTTGTGTGAAGGAACGCCCCCGATCAACATATCATTGATGAACTCATCTACAACCTTGGCTTCCCGGATTGGAGTGGTGTGGAGCAAACTGAACCAGGGTGGTAATTATAGCTGCATCGCTACCAACAAAGTTGGCTCTGAGTCAAAGACTTTTTACGTTTCTCTCACAGGTGAGATTATTGCTAAGGTAAACCATGCAGTAACACGAAGTCTAGTGACCGTACTTTGGTTGATTTTCAAGAATCAGGTTGATGGAGTCCTGTTTAATGCCACCTGAAGAATTCTTATAATTACTGCTATTTTATCCTAAGCTTCTTATTTTCAGTGGCAGATGAAAGCTTATTTCCAGATTCAGTTTTGTTAAGCATTCGAGTGTGGTTACTTTGTTATCATAGGAAACAGAACTGTAACAAATGAAAGTTAGAGATTTCAAATCAACTGAAAGGCTATTCTATACGTAACTGGAGAGAGAAGAGAAGCTCATACAGTGCATTCTTACCTTTCGACACACTCATCCGAAAAATTGGTTTTTGCCCTGAGCGGGACGCGAACCCACATCTCCCTGATAACTAGTTGGGCATGATAAGTCATTACACCATCAAGCAAAGGCTACTACGCTATAGCCTAGCAACGCAGCAGATTAATGACTTATCAGCGTGGGGATCCCTAGGGACCAACTTTTTCTTCACCTGAGTTCCTCAGGGCAAAAAACGCTCTGGGCAAAAACCAATTTTTCGGATGAGTGTGTCAAAAGATAAGAATGCACTGTGTGTGCTTCTCTTCTCACTTCAGTTGCGTATAGTATAGCCTTTCACTTGCCTCGAAATTTCTGACTTTCATATGTTCTAAGCCCCGTCTGGGGTCATAGAGGCAAGGATACACACTCACGTGAAGAAAGGTTGAGCCGTAGGGATTCCCACGCCTCTAAGTCACCTCATTAATCTGCTTCGTTGCCAGCGTGGCAGCATTGATGGTGTAGTGGCTTAGCATGCCCGAGTAGTAAACTGGGAGACGTGGGTTGAGTCCCGCTCAGGGCAAAAACTAACTTTTCGGATGAGTGTGTCGAAAGGTAAGAACGCATTGTGTGTGCTTCTCTTCTCTCTTCAGTTACGTAGAACTGTTACAATAAAGCGCAATTCGAAAACAAAACTAAAATAATTTTCTACAAGATTAAAACCACTTGTAAAATGGTAACCGTGTTACATACATGGGTCATGCGTATTAGAATAAAGGTTAGGCTTCTCGTGGTTATTCTGTTCTACGGCCAAAATAAATTGATTGAATTTCCGCAAATACAACAAACCGCACTACGCAAACCATTTATATTCTTGTGGGTCTTCCTCACTTCACGCCCAATTTCACTTTAAAAAAAAAATCTGATGATTTATTCGCAATTTTAAGACCAAAGAAAACTCTCTCTTGCTTCAAGAGCCCCTTTCACATTAAAACCACTCCCCTAAATTTTACCTTAAAAAGCCACTTGACCACTAGTCTTAAATGCAAAAACGATTTTTCCGATAATTGCAATTGAAATTAAATCCTGTAAAGGCTAAGCTATTTTTCTAGTTTTTGTCAAACTTATGATTTCTTTACAGCTTTTTGCGTTGGTGTGGATTTGTGTGACTGCCACAGCAGTACAAATACGTTTGAGGTTCAGAACATCTTTCACTGCACTGGAAAAAATTCAACTCATATACTGAACAGCATTCCAACAACCACGACACAGCTGTGAGTTGTTAACTGATGGTGCTTTAAAAACACTGCTATTTAGTGCTTCTACTCAAAAATAAATCGTAACAGTAGCGAACTTCACTTAGTTCTTATTAACCGAACGGGAGGTCTGTATAAGAGAATCTTGACCGAGGTCGCCACTACAGACCGAACGCAGTGAGGTCTGTACCAGCGACCGAGGTCAAGATTCTCCCATACAGACCGACCTAGCTCGGTTAATAAGATGTTTATTATATGGCCAAACAAGAACAATTTAATTCGTTTAATGTAACTGGTTTGTACTAACTGACATTTTGCTTGCGAACGGCGATGAGTTGCGATGAGCTGAACTTAATTCTGTCAAAGTTTGCTCGTCATCCTATTTTTTTGTCATCATGCTTTTTGGCACTGACATAAATAAATACTGGTAGAAGAAAATACTGAACATTTTTGCATTTTAGTTTGCATCTTTTCACTGCAAAACATTACCGGTCTAGATGCCGGTCTCGATGGGAAAATCTAGACCGCGGTCAATATCGATTTTAGCTTATCAAATTCGTGAATTTTGTAGTTCCCAGTCCTCGTGAGACAAAGCCATATAATAATGGCTGATAATAACTAAAGCCGATATCACATAAAGACCGCAGTCCCAAAAGATACAAGTCGCTCACAAGTGTGCCCTAAAAAGGCACTGTAGCTGTACTTGAGTGGCTTTTTGGACGCACACTCATTGATGGTTTTCAAGTTTGAATACAATTGAACAAACAGCAATTTTCTAATTTGGGTGTTTTGCCGGTGCATCCAGTGATAGTATCGTTAGTTTTGCACACTACCTCTACTTTAAAAAGAGAGGCTATTATCCTAAAATTGATAAAGTGACTACCTTATTGATAGACCGGATAGAGCAGCCATTCATGTCATCTCCTCAAATTGAAAATTATTTCTCTCTATGTGACCGTCAATGTTCGATAAGGAAGCCAATTTTGTGTTTCACTTTTTGCCCTTGGTATCAAATCCCAGTTTCTTCAGACTCCGTTTCACCACTTTTTTCTGCATGATGATGCTCAATATGTACAATATACTATGTAGCCTGTTTTAGCGTCTCTTCATCAGGTCGGCAGGAGACGAAAAACACACGGGCTTGAAAAAAACGAGTGAGGTCTAGGTAATTGGAGGCATGATAGCCTGCAAGCATATCTGCTATCAGTTCTTGACATATCCTCTGATTCGTCAGTCTTGACACCACCCGTTACCTCTTACCCTTTGCGAACTCAATGCTCTTTTGACAGACCTGGTGGCTCCCACTGATAACTCTTGATTGCATGCAGCGATGAATTGCTGTTGTTGTTGTTGTTTTGCTTATCTTTTGATTTGAATGAATGCCTTCGCGTTTTCGTAACGTAAGATCACTATAGAAGGAACAAGAAAGCTGTTTTTTTCGCGGTTCTTCCATGGAATCGGTTTCGGAAAGAGCTTGATCGTTAAGATGTTTCCTCGACTAGCGAAAATATGGCATCAATTCCAGTGGTCCGCCATGTGAGATCAAGTGCCACAGTTAAAAGAGCTGGGCTTCTCAGCAGCCCCCATTGGTATTGATGGCAGTGGAGCACAAGAGGACGAGGCCAGAGAGAAAGATGAAAGGTGTAAAATCGTTTTCGGATGGTTTCAGCAAAACACTGATCCCCTATAAATTTCATAGGAAATGTAATGAAATAGAATAAACTGATAAATGACAAATATAAACTGAAGGTTACCCCAAACCTTCGTGGGTGCTCTCCAGAAAAAAAATTCGTACGCCCGCTGTTTTAGAGGAAACTACCACAAACTATATGTCAATACAACGAATTTTGACACGGCTGGTCAACCGTTTACTTGAGCCTCGATACGGTAAGAGCAATTTAGTGAACGGTTGGCCAGCCGTGTCGAAATTCGTTGTAAGTGAGCCTCGAAGGATTTTGAAAATTTGAATATTTTTCGCTGTTTCTAAGCAGGGGATGCTCGCTGGACCTTGAAACGTAAATTTATCCGTGTGGCGATCGCCGGAGTTTTAAGGTGACTGATGCCGGAGAAGTGTGATTTTATCGGCAAGATGTGAGATAAGCTGTAAATTATTTTCCAGCCTTTCCTTTATTTAGGGACGAGTGACAACCAGGGAATTTGAGAAGTCGCTTAAATTGCATTTAATCGGGCAAATAACCACACAAAAACCGAGAAAGTGAACACGACAATTAAGTACAGCTTTTTTATTGAGAATTTTGCGGGTAAATATCTTTTCAGTTTGTTATCGAGATTCCCATACAAATCCTTATAATTTTTTACCCCCCTAGTCTGGGCCGCCTGTGATCACGCCTTCTCGGAGAATAGCCCATTTCCAAGTTGCTGCATGCCTCAGTTTCAAAGCGAGTCATGGTGCACAACCATTCAAATGGAAACGAGTTGCGTATTCTTATGCAAATCAAACTCATTTCCCTTACAATAGTTGAGCGCCAAGACTCACTTCGAAACCGACACAGACAGCAACTCGGAAATGGCCCATTATGTCAGCATCGGGCTTACACTGTGAGCCGCCAGCCAATGATATGATAGGACCCCAGAAATTCACAGCAAGCAAAATGGCGTTCCAAAAAGGAATCAGTGTTTTTGGTCACGTTTTATCCTAGTTAGCTTCCCCGCGCCTATTTTCCAGTGGTAACAATGGGGAAAACTAAAGATAAGAAAATTACAAGGGGGACGACAAATGAAACAGAGGAGCGAGATTACAGGGAAGCACTAGTGGCCGACATGAAAGCAATCGGTTAGAAATTTCCCTGTGCAATTTCCTTTGCTACTGGCTCCAGGTAAAGATTTGTCTTTATCCAAGGATTTTTCTCTTTTCTTGAGAGTTTTATCACGAAGAAGCGACTTTGCTATTTATGAAAAGCATTTCGCGAGTGTAAACTTAAATGCTAATTATTTGGAATAGGAACCGTTTTGCCGCGAAAAGCTCGCTGAAGAGTTCACGATTTACAAAGATTATAATGCCTTTATAATTTATCAACTTAAAAAAAATCTTTGTGGTCTAACTTTAATTTGGTCGAGAAAAAAAAATCGGTAGAAGTAGCCCGCGAACGTTAGGAGTAACCGTAACAGGATTTGCAAATTTGCCGAAAATCGTAATCACAACTAAAAGTAAAACCGCCTCACTAATTGTCGTCATGGCACCAAGCAAATGTCTTGGCATGAACGGAAAGATCCGAGCGTTTCTTCTCCCTGTCCGGGGCGAGTGGGATCTGGTCTGGGGAGGGGGGCTGGGTGTTTAGCGGTCTGCTGAACAATTCGTCTCGTCAAGCTGTGCCGCGACTTTCATTTATCTACCGTCAACAAGCTTGTCACGGACGCTTCAGGTAAGAATTCAATGACAAATCAGAATTTGCGAACAGTGAATTAAAATTTCGTTTACCCTGGACGAACGAAAATACAAATCAGGGTAGAGCTGCTGTGGGAAGTGTTGGAATCGTGGTGCCGGGTAGACAATAGGGTGGGTTTTTATGATACAGGCGCATAAGGGTACCACTAAATCTCCCAAGAAATCCTGGTAAGTTTACTAATATCATTATCAATTTATTTCTATTTTTCACTGTACGTTACTAACATCTTTTTTTAGATTTCCTATGAATTTTATAGGGGGGCGGTGGGGTTTCAGTGGGTGATCAGCTTACGGGGGGTACCTGTTTTTGGAAGTTTATACAAAGCTGGCTATCAACAACGCCTAAAAAAGAACTCATCTTGCAATGCAGTGTTGACATGCCTCTGAATAAAGCAGAATGATCACCACAGAATGCCACCTGTTTTATGGTATTCCAGCTCGCTGGAGATATTGTAAAACCGTTCAGATAAAAAAATAAACTAGTAGAAACCGACTCAAATATTAAATATTTTAAGCAAGAACCGATACAAGGTAGATTTACGTGATTTACTAATGTCTTTTATAATATGGGCAAACTGGTCCGTGATGAAAAGGAGAATTCTGATTGATTCTCTGAGAGGTACGAATTTTTCAATACGGACCGCCAAGATGGAAGATGGACCGGTCACGAAGCAGTGCATATATGTTGCCAAACTGTTCCCATTTTCTGTTTCCATTTTCTCGGACATAAAAAAAAAATGCGAGAAATATTCTATTTTTTTAATTTGTCATTCATGTTGGAGTTCCAGTACGGATTTTGCTTTCCAGAACCGTTAACAGAAGAATATAATAAACTTTATTAAAGTAGCCTGCCACAAGTTCGGTCCACACTGGGGAAATATTGATCTCGTTCCTTTCTTGCAAGTTTATGTACCTCAACTTTCAGGCTCAATATTTTGCCATTATGGAACTTCACAGTACTTCAATAACAGCTACATATTTCGATACCCCAACCAGCCTTCTTCGTGTGCAGTTAGAATTTACTGTCCACGGTTGCTTGCTTTAAGACTTTCAAATATTAATATTTTCCAAATATAGAGGGGCTTTTAGTGCAAAAATTGTAAGTAAAAAGCTCAGAGGAAAAAGGGCGTAAGTGAATTTCTCTGCCGATTTTAAGTTTTCATCATTTTTTTTATTACTGAAGGCCTGGATTGCAAAATTACAAAAGATATCATGATATTAAATATAATTGAGCAGTTCAGACCTTCAATAACATAACAAATACTTTTGGAAAATTCAGTTCAGACTGACAAATCCCAAGAACCAATCAGTGGGCCAGTAGGGTGACGTCTAGCAAGCAACATCCATGGGGAAGGGTGTGGGAGAGCTTTCCAGGCAAACCACCACTACCCTAGGTATGTAGCCACCTCATTGTGGAAACTACAGGATTGAGCAGCACAATGGAGGAGAACTGTACCCCCCTCCCCAGCTGGTGGTCTTACATATCCCAGGGAGTTCCCACCAAATCCCTACCCCAGGTGGAGGCACTTCCTTGACGATCACCCTACTCACCACTAACTTATCCTTCCAGGGACTCATCAGTTCTTGGCAAGAACATGTGAGTCAAGAGGTGTGTAGCTCTCAATCTCACAGAGATACGGCCGGTTGATCTTTGCGTAAAGCGTGGTATGACCGATATTTCATCGGCTTCACAGGAAGGAGGGATTTAAGGACACGGATCGAACGCCGTTGTGCATCGCTAAGGTGCACTGATCGAAACGTTATCGCGTGCCAAATCGCAGCTCTTAAGCTCACAGAGATACGGCCCCTTTCATCTGACCTTCTCAAGAAAGCCATGCCAGCCTGCCTACCTGCACCTTTTATTTTACTGTGGCATTGTGGGTAATCCTTTCCCGCCCTTCGAAAATGGATCCCCAGGAAATAAACAAGATTTAGTTATAGTATGGTGAAGTCTCCATTGAGGCCACGGAATTCAATCCAAAAGTAGCACAACACAAGGAAAATGGGCCCTGAGCCCCGCTGCTTTGCTTTCTTTCCAAAGCTTTCAACAATTTACGCCACCAACCGCTTGGAAACTTCACTATAACCTGACTCTGTCTGGCTCAAGAGGACGGCAATTCAGGCATTGCCGACCTTTTACACACCTTAGTTCTTTAAGAGGTGAACTTGACTTGAGGGCTTCAAGACTTAATGATGTCTGTCCACCACCAGACGGTGAAATAGCTCGATAACAGCCCAACAAATGCCGTCTTCGTCAACAACCATCCATCGATCGTGACAGTTAGAAATCGAGTATGCCTGGGCCGGCAACTTCACCTTGCCAAGTCTTTCTGTGACTACAACGCACTTTTACTGCCTGTGTTTGGCTCTAGAAAGCAATGGATTTTGTAAGGACTGGAATGGACTATTGGATAACCACGCTACATCGATTCAGCCTTCTGTTTCACGTGCATGGTTCATCATTCATTGGTGCAACGGCTCAGCAAAACAGTATGTGCATTTCACTTTAACCATGACAAGCTCTGCTGTTATTTTATTGCTTTTTGCTCACTTACCATGCCCAATAAGCGTCTCCTTTTTGGCCAGCGAAAGAAAACGAAACTGTAGTATCCACCGATGGAATGAGAATTCTGCTACACGTAAAATATTGGTTTGCTTGCTTGGTTGCTCACTAGTTCGTTACACCATCATATTTTAACAGATCTAAACACCATTGCCTTTTGTCTGTGCTTTGCACGCGCATTGACACTTTCCTGGGGCCTTATTGTGTCATCTGTCTAAAAACTTCTTGGAGTAATTTTATCTTGATAAAAATCTATACTTAAGTGGGCTTAAAACTTGAAATCCAAAGCTACTTAATGTTGTATCATCTTCATGTGATTGAAAAGTGTTTTTACAAATAATTCCAAGTCTATTGCTCTTGCAGCCATCCAGTCATTTAAATAAAAAATAGATTGAAAACCTAGCAGTTGACTATTTTGGTGCAATTTTTACTTTTGCTCAAAGATATTTCTTATTGAAGGGCTGAACTGCTCAATTATATTTAATCTCATGATATCTTTTATAATTAAGCAATCCAGGCCTTCAATAATGAATAAAATTGATGAAAACTGAAAATCGGGCAGAAAAAGTCATTTAGGCCCTTTTTTAAATGCTCTTTAGGTATTTTATTCGCTCTGTCCTTTCCTATTTAATTATAAGCATAAGTAATTACTCTAATTATCATTCTTTAAGAGTCTTGAGGAACAAAAATATATCCCGACCATGACCGAATCTATCCTATCTTTGAGATGTCCAATTCCAGAAATGTTATACTTTGAATTGACTTCAGATGGAACATCATCTAAAGAGAGTGGCCTACCGCGAACCTTTGTCGCTGAAGAAGACATAGGAGCTGAAATTTCCAGAGACTGTTTCCCATCTGGGGAAACCCCGGTTCCAAAATTTGTTGACTAACTTTTTTTTTTTCTAGGGATGTTGCGGGAACACCATGGTTTGGAGAAGCAATTAACCTAAAAAAAACCGAACGGTTCAATATCGTGCAACATTTGTTGCTTAAAAAAATGTTGCACGATGTTTTATTTAGCCTGTTAAGTAAGAGTGATCTGTTTGATTTAAGAAGGAAAGTTGTTGTCAACATAACAACGCTGTACACACTGGAAACGATATTAGGTGGGAGCACGATATTAGTTAGGTTGGTTAAGTGTGCCCCTCTCCTCTCCCCTGACTATCATATTGTAACAAAGTCCATAGTATGCTGTCTTAAAAAATAGTAGAGTGGAGAAAAAAACAAGATGAAATAAAAACAAACAAATCGTACAACGTAAACAGCTCCCCGAGAGAATTTGTGGTTACTAATAAAACACGAAACCCAGACAGATTAAAGAAAGTAAAATGAAATCGGGAAACATTGGCATAGAGGATGACATGTTGATCATTTCTGAGTTCATTTCTTTTTCACAGCAAGCTAAAGCGCGAATGTTGATATGGTTATTAGCTGAGTTGTAAAACAAACGTTCATTGAAAGTTAAGTCGTATCCGGATGGGGAACCACAAGAGAGATACGATATGATATTGCCTTTGAACGACGTCGTATGCTTCGTACGCCTTTTTTTTTTTAATCGGAATACTCATATTCAAAATTAAAGAAACCTTACCATTTATCACTTTAGGACATAATTATAGAGTAATGGCAATACAGTATCCATTTTCTGTTACGTTCTTCCTCCCTTCATCCGGAAAAGAGACGAGGTGATTGTTGATATTCGGCTATCCGAGTTAAAAATTGGTAATAATGACGCCGAAGCTAAAAGAGCTGCAAGTTGATCGGCATGCATTTATGCATGTGTTCACCAAACATAGCATTGCTTTTAATTAGCCTTTCAAAATAATTAAAAGCAAGGTTTCGCCATAGGGTTCTCAAACGCCCCTCCAGTTTGAGAACTTTAACTACATCACAAAAATCTATTTGATACCGAATGGTAATCTTGCCCATTTTTGTTTGATATTTAGGCCCCTATTATTATAAAAACTCTCTGTCTGAATTTTTTCTCTTTAATATTTTCGGAAGTTGTTCCGGAAATCTTGATCTAATATCAGACAAACTATGGCTCAAATGATTTTGTGTGTTACAAAGCTTTTATATGTCGGGGTCAAACGTTCCAGGTATTGACCAAGGAACGCAAGCAAGTCGTTTGTGTATGTGACTCGATTGCAACGGTTGCAGCCGTCTTTATGAATAGCTGATTGACATAAATTATTGTCGAACAAAATAACATAATTTATTTGTCACATTGTTGTAAAAAAACGTCCATCTCCTTTTTACAAGAACGGAGAATCGACGACAAACATGTACTTTGTGGATGTCTGTTTTATATTTGAATCGCAGTCGCGATGTGGGCCGCGTTAACTTTGATTAGTGTTAGAGCCGCGCTTTCCTTTCTTTATTGGAAATATACATTTCTATTTTTCAAGCCAAATTTTCTTCAGCTCGCTTAAAGGAAAGGACACAAATTGTCGCTTATTTTCTCCCGAGTGGCTTCATCAAGCAGAATAAAAACTTAAACACGCACAAAGTATGCCGTTCGACAGAGAGTCTTAGAAATAGAAACTTTCGAGGTCATCTGAATCAACTTAGCGTGCAGTGTTATTTCTTAGAACAGTGAATAAACAGCTCTCGTGGGAACTCAAGCTAGAGTTTTCACCAATGTTTTATTAGAAGCTTTTCCCCATCCACGGCATATTGCAGTGTCGCCAGGATATTCGAAACTATACCATCTGATTCCCAGCTGATGAATCAGGCAAGCTACATTAGGACTCATTGAACTGTTCTCGCTCAATTATGATTGTGTACGTTGCCAAGTAGGCCTTTAAAATTAGCATTGAGATAAATAAGTACAAATTTCTTATACATTGCTTTCCATGCTTTTATTTCTAGACGGCTTGGTGACAATGAAATAAGTGAACTCCCAGAAAAGGTTTTCTCAGGGCTCACAAGTCTGCGATGGCTGTAAGTGTTGTGGCCCAAATAATCTTTCAAAATATATATATATCGCTATGCACCTGGTCGCAAAGTTTTGTTTGACTTAGTTATAACTAAGTGACTCACAACTAATATTTAAAATAAAATCTGAGAATTAAGTATTGATAACTCTTTTACATGTAGGTCTACAACTAAATTGCATTTGGAGATTGGCCTTCTAAGCTTAAAGTTAGGGTTAGGGTTAGGGTTAGAGCTTGTGCTCAACATGGCGGCCATTTACTCCGCTAGTTTACAGCATAATCTTTGATTTAGACAACCATGTTATAGTCAATTTGTAATAATATTACCAAATCATATATGATTGACGTGTAATTTTATATACGGACGTAAGTATATAAAATTACCCTCTTGTATGATTCGAACCAGATTAATAAATCCTTGAGCTGATCAACACATACAGTTTAGTCGTTGCCGTTCTTTCTTAAACCAAGTTTATTACATGGTGTCAGAAGTGGCCCATCATGGAACACGTGAAGCCTATCGGACCTTTAAGATTGGACGGAAACATTGCCGAAAATTGGCGCAAGTGGAAGCAGCGCTGGGTGCTCTATGCTAAAGCCAGTGGAGTAGATTCCAAAGCTGAGGAAACTCAATGCGCGGTCTTCTTACACACAATCGGGGAAGAGGCTCTCGAAGTGTATGATACCTTCACCTTCACAGAGGAAGAGGCGAATAAGATAGAACCCATTGTGGCGAAGTTCGAGGCGTACTGCTCACCGAAAACGAACGTTACATATGAACGCTATCTTTTCTTTTCGTGTACGCAAAATAGCCGGACAATTGACGCCTTCGTAACTGATCTTCGCATGAAGGCGAAGACCTGCGAGTCTGGAACTCTTCACGATAGTCTTATCAAGGACAGGATTGTATGTGGAATAGACAACAACAGTGTAAGGGAGTGGCTACTACGCAACACAGAGCTTACACTTGAAGTTGCAATTAACACCGTGCGAGCCGCAGAAACGAGTAAAACTCTGACTAACTCAGCCTTAGAAGCAGCAGCTATCAACCTCAGCCGAAAACAAAATCAGAAAACAAAGTCTCCACTAAGAAAACGGCCCCCAAAACTAACAGAGCAGAAACAGAGTAAAAAACCATGTGGTCGTTGTGGCTCTCACCACAAAACAAGAGAATGTACAGCATTCGGTACCACATGCCATAGATGTCAAGGCAAAAATCATTTTGCCCACATGTGCTTCACCAAAAGCCCAAATTCTGACCACCAAAAGCTTCACGAGGTCGGGCAACAATCGGACACCGAAACAGACGAAGATCTTTTCCTTGGAGAGCTAGAGTCATCACAGAAAGACAAGAATGAACTGTTCACAAATTTAAACGTGAATGATGAAAACATCCGTTTCAAAATATATACAGGTGCACAATGCAACTTTATTCCGGAACATGCTTTTGAAAAGCTAA
Organism: Montipora foliosa; assembly: GCF_036669935.1. Taxonomy (NCBI): domain Eukaryota; kingdom Metazoa; phylum Cnidaria; class Anthozoa; order Scleractinia; family Acroporidae; genus Montipora; species Montipora foliosa. The sequence goes on from NW_027179795.1 coordinate 249,247, forward strand.
GAAAAAAGCCAAGTCTGCAGACAACCAAAGTCACGTTGACGGCCTATGGTGGGGTACGCGTCCCTATAAAAGGAACATGCACCACGAAAATCAAGCACAATGACCAAAATATTGATGTCAAATTTTTCGTGGTCGCTGTTGACAAAGCTCAGCCCTTAACTAATTGGTCTACAAACATGCCGAGATCTCGAACTGATTAGTATCAACAACAATGTTAGTGCAGTAATAGCTAAAGAAACTGAAAACCTCGACGAATATAAAGATGTGTTCGCCGGACTCGGTTTGGTGGATGGAGAATTTCACATCGAGCTACGTGATGATGCCAAGCCCACTATACACCCACCAAGAAAAATTCCCCTGAGCCTTATGCCGAAACTCCAGAAAAAAATTGGAACAGATGACAGAAATGGGAGTCATTAGTAAAGTCAACAAAGCAACTGACTGGGTTAATAGCCTGGTGATTGTAGAAAAAAAAGATGGCTCATTAAGACTTTGTTTAGATCCGAAAGATTTAAACAAATCAATCAAGAGAGAGCATTACAAGCCTCCGACAGCTGAAACAATATCCAGAATTTTCACCGTAATCGACATGAGCAACTGTTACTGGCACAAGAAGCTAGATGAAGAATCGTCCCTTCTCTGCACGTTCAACACACCCTTTGGGCGGTATAAATTCATCAGATAACCGTTCGGAATTTGTGTTGCGAGTGACGTCGCACAGCGAATGGTAGACGATAACTTCAGCGATATTTCC
>NW_027179795.1:257500-260000 GCF_036669935.1 Montipora foliosa
GAAATTTTGTTCATGATACGTTCAGTGAAATCTTCTTGATAAATGCTAGAGGAAACTTTTATTTCTATAAACTGCGTTTGGTTCTGAGAAACCTTCATTTTTCTGTGAGCAGCGCCCACCTCAGTTTGAGTATTCTCTATTTCATATTATTATTATTATTATTATTATTATTATTATTATTATTATTATTATTATCATCGTCATCATCATCATCATCTTCATCATTGTCGTTATCATTATCATTGTTATTATCATCGTCATTATTATTATGATGGTTATGATTATGATTATGATTATTATGTAAATTACTGCTGTTTAGTTTGCAGGGCGAAGTCCAAACGACGGTCCTTGGGCACACCAGGGCTATTAGATCTTGCTTTGTGGACGGAACCTTCCTCATTATGTGAGCTGTTCCTAATATGGTTGTTTTCTGAAACTCACTGAGGCGGATTGGCCAAGGGTTTTTGGTTTTTGTTTTTTCTGTGTTTTTCCAGTCCCTTCTTAATGAGCCCCACAGCACATACACATTACAGTGTATAACATTGGTACTATTTCTGTTTTCATGTCCCACATACTGGTTGTTTCAATTGCGAGGTTTTTATCAGTGGTCTTCTAGCTCAGGTGTACACCAAGTGCCGCTTAGCATGCGCTGCTCAGGGGTGTGAGAACATCGCCAGGCGCAGTCCAGCATGCGGGGCTTGGCCTTGGCACAGTGGAACGTAAGTTTACCGGCACTCGTCAGATCAATGGCAACACGGGATGGTGTTTGAAACGTGGTGGGATGATGTCCACTTTGGCCAAGCCGGAGTACTGGGACAGGTGCGTGCCTTCCATGCGGGTCTTGATCTCGGGGTGCCCGATTGGGTGGCGAGAGTACTTGTTGACCGATGGGTACAGAAAGGTACGTCCACGCACCGGATCTCCTCACCCTTGTTCTTGTCAGCAGTGGCATAGGGCACGACTGTATTGTTGCGCCCTCCAAAAAAGGCCTCTCTATGGTTAAACAGTATGACGACAGGATAGTCTGTCAGACATGCTTGGATGCATTTTCGCTGTTGTTTGAGGCAATCCCAGTCACAGTCCCACATGAAAACGTGGTTGTACCCGGCCGCACAGGTGGTCAACTCTTTGGCAAAAGTGGCTTCATAGAATTGGCCAAGGGAACTGGTAGGGATGTGTTTTGCTCTGGTTACAGGTTTTACACACACGGTCGAATCCATTTACTTCCAAGGCACATGCAGGGGTCTGGATTCGCTGTTCGCCGTGGTTGCCTGCATGTGCAAACGTGATCAGCCACTGGAAGTCCACGGATTCGTAATCGGGGTAGGCCAACTGCATGAGGTCAAGGGCCTGGAGCTCTTCCTTGGTGATGCCTTTGTCGGTGGCATGACGAGCAAGACCTCGTTGCTCTGGTTGGTGCGAGTACATTCAATCCTAATAGGGGATCAACCACAATGGTGCAGGGCTGCAACCATTTCTCTTACAAATAGCATATGCACTATGAAGCGATTGTGATGCATTTTTAAGAAGGGATTGAAACCCGCTTCTGCATCGAATTCTTTCTGGAATCGTCGGCACCCCTCTTTCAGCAACCGCACGTCTGATTGACAATAGACCACGAGCTCCTCCCGAAAAATGAACGCGTAGTTTTCAGCCACAAGAGCATCATGCCAAGTCGTGAATTCTATGTAGTTGACTTCAGACATGCCTTCTGGATCGTAACTGTCCTTAGCTGGCTCTTTCTGCCACATCAAAAAGTTTGTTGGCTCTCGAAGCACACCCTACCTTGTGAAGACATCTGATTGCTACCGGGTCCCGCCTGAAAAAAATTGACTTCTACCCACCGGTATCCAAAGATGAATTTGATTCGTCAGAACGCCATTTTGACTGCAATTTGTAATTGACAGGTGTTGGTTAGGACAAAATTAGATTTTTTATAGCCTTTTAAATGTTTTTTAAAGTTAACAGTGTAAACAAATTAATAGATATTGTGAACAGATTCACCCGATCATTGCGGTATTGCCTGATATTTCTCTTTTGATAATAAGCATCACAGGCCAGACTTGAGCAGCAGGTTCGCAACCAGCACACCCGTTTCAGCCAAAAAAAAATATATATAAATAGATTATTGGCCGGCCTTGGTCGGTCTGTATAGGGAAAAACTATATACTCAGTCTTGCGTACTGCCCTCGGCATGCGGCCTTGTGGTCCGTACTCGAGACCTTGGCACAATTTTTCCCCATACGGACCTCCAGGCTGGTGAAAAGTTGAAGTTTGAGTGAGTAGATTGATTGCATATTTAGCCGACACACGGGCCGGGAACGTGCTAAACACCTATACAAACCATGCTGAAAAAAAGAACTTGGGGAGAAAGCTTTCCAGAACTTAATTTTTATTTACTCCAGTTTTTCTTTTCTCGTAAGGCCCAAAAATTCCTCACTTTTGGCCTAAATTAAACTTTGCAGTTTTTTGCTTCCTCTCTTTTTTTTAAGCCCCTAAG
>NW_027179795.1:265000-287500 GCF_036669935.1 Montipora foliosa
TAAATCTGCCTGATGAGTGCATACGCACGAAACTCAGAGTCGCAAGGAATCTTGTGTATTTTCTTTTAGTAATTTAATTCTATTATTATTATTATTATTATTATTATTATTATTATTATTATTATTATTATTATTATTATGACAGTTTGAAACTTTTGAATGTCAATACCTTAAAGCTACCTGGGGCGTTAATCGTAACCCAGGAGCTCCTTAAAAACACCATGTTCAAGTCCTATTTACAAATATCTTTCTAAAAGTATTATCCACTTAAATCTATTAAACTATGTGAAAATATAAAATAAGTGATTGCTAAAATTAAAAAAAAAAATGAATAATAATAATAATAAAATAATAATACATTTTTTTTACAATAATATCCTTTGCTGAAATGAAATTCGTGTTATATTGCTCGAAAAGTTTATGTGATTACTTTAAAAGTGCGGGCAATATTAAGAGAGCTTGATAAGACCGATTTCTGCATCTTTAGCAGGACTCCTTTAGTTCTCACTCTTGACCCGAGTAAATTCCTCATTCCCTCCTCCATATCTGTGGACCATCCACCTAGCACGTCAATAATGATGTTGTATTGTTGGACATCGTACCCAGGGTACTGTCGCTTTATCTCCCATCTTAGGGGGGCATACTTGGCTGTCTTCTCCTCTTCCTTACTTGTTCGGTTATCAATCCATGGACAGCTCATCTCTAGTGCTATCACCTTCTCCTGTTGGTGGTCGATTATTATTATTATTATTATTATTATTATTATTATTATTATTATTATTATTATTATTATACTACCTTTTGTTTTATATTTCCCGAATTGTTTTCTTTCAAAGTAGCAAATGTGCTGCCCTCCAGTTTTTCTTTGATTTGACGTTCCCCCTAGCTTTACTAAGCTTGGCAGAAGGTTCTTATACATTGCTTTCCATACTTTCATTTTTAGATATCTTCACAATAATAAAATAACTCAACTTCCAGAAAAGATATTCTCAGGACTTAAAAATCTACAAGGGCTGTAAGTTTTTTCTCCCTAAAAACTGTCACTAAAACATTTACATAGCTATGCGCTAGTCACTGCACAAAGATTTGCTTGAGTTACTTAATAAGTGATTCAAAGCTGCTTAATTAAATTAAATCTCAACAGCAATTGAGAATCATCTGAAGCCTACAATTAAATTGTGTTTGGACCATTGCCTTGTAATCCATTACATCATTTTCTTCTTGGTTTTCTCACACAACGTAAGCTCGTATTTGACCTTGCGTGGGGTCCCCATTTTTGTGAGGAAGAAGCACATAATTATAAGAACAATATTAAACACGTTTTTCGCTACTGACACGAACAGTTGTTACTTTTCGAGTTTTGGAATTGACAAGATCTCCAAGGAATTTTTAATTTGTAGGTTCGAGTAATGATTTAATTATATTCTTAAACAGTACATGTAGAAGGGATGTCACTGTTTTAATTGAGTTTTTTGAGTTTTACCGGTCATACCCAGCACAATCTCGACTCCTGCTACTCAGGAAATTCCTGATGACAGCCTTCCCGCTGCCTGCTAAATTGCTTATTCTCATTAACAAGGCGGTCTTTCTTTATCTTTTGCAAGATGGGTCTTTCAGCCATTTCTTGTTCCTTCACAATTTGTTTTATTATTTTCTTTATATGCCAGCTTTCATTTCTGGGACCTTCTCGCCCAAATCTATTGTTTCAGTATTTTGTGGGTCCACTGCTTTTTCAGATCTTTCAGACGGAGTCTTAGTTACTCTGGGTCTGTTCATCACTTGGGGAAGATGACGTGCTTGTCTTAATGCCTTCGAGTTTAGCAACAGTGAGGCGTTTACTTTTACCTTTTCTCTGTCCTTGTGTGGGCCCATTTCCATCAGTAGGGCTAACGCTCACTCACCCCGTAGGTTTTCTGTAGAGCACCCACATTTAGCCCATTAATTTAGACCCTTACCTGTGACACAGGAGGTCTTTAGCCTGAGCATGGAGCCCAAAGCAGATATTAGGCCATTGAGCAGGAAACTACCTAGTCCTGGTATGGGCAGGATTGGAGCAGGCCTGCGCAGCTATCTTCATGACCTGCGTGCTACCCTTTGTTGTGGTTGTTGTTGTTGTTATTATCATCATTATTATTATTAATATTGTAACGGTAATGCTTTAGCTCTGGTGGATGTTGTACCGACATTAGACCAAGGGAGCGAGCCATAGCAAAAAGCCAAAGGTTCATTAGAGTTATTTTCTTCTCCATCAACTTTCCAACACCTTCCTTAGGGTCCTTGTTCCCAGTAAAGCTGTCCCCTGCAACAATGTCGTCCCGGTAGTAATCCCCAGCTTGTCAAGTTATGTATCGCATCTTTTGCTGACTACACCAAGTGCACTAACAACTAGCAGTACCATTTCCAGATGTTTGATACCCCATAATTTTTTAATCTCCGTCTTCAGATCATCATCATAATCATCATCATCATCATCATTATTGATATAATTATTGTTATTATTATTATTATTATTATTATTATTATTATTATTATTATTATTATTATTATTAGTATACCTTTTGTTTTACATTTCCCGAATTGTTTTCTTTCAAAGTAGCAAATATGCTGCCCTCCAGTTTTTCTTTGATTTGACGTTCCCCCTAGCTTTACTAAGCTTGGCAGAAGGTTCTTATACATTGCTTTCCATACTTTCATTTTTAGATATCTTCACAATAATAGAATAACTCAACTTCCAGAAAAGATATTTTCAGGACTTAAAAATCTACAATGGCTGTAAGTTTTTTCTCCATAAAAACTGTCGCTGAAACATTTATATAGCTATGCGCTAGTCACTGCACAAAGATTTGTTTGAGTTACTTAATAAGTGATTCAAAGCTGCTTAATTAAATTAAATCTCAACAGCAATTGAGAATCATCTGAAGCCTACAATTAAATTGTGTTTGAACCCTTACCTTGTAATCCATTACATCATTTTCTTCTTGGTTTTCTCACACAACGTAAGCTCGTATTTGACCTTGCGTGGGGTCCCCATTTTTGTGAGGAAGAAGCACATAATTATAAGAACAATATTAAACACGTTTTTCGCTAATGACACGAACAGTTGATACTTTTCGAGTTTTGGAATTGACAAGATCTCCAAGGAATTTTTAATTTGTAGGTTCGAGTAATGATTTAATTATATTCTTAAACAGTACATGTAGAAGGGATGTCACTGTTTTAATTGAGTTTATTGAGAAATTCGCAAACAAATTATCTCATAAAAATAGGGTGACACGCCGAACATACAAAGGTGTCAAAGAAGCAAAAACAAGAAAAACATCACTTTCACACGACCCATTCGCCGCTGGCTCCATGGTTGGCGATCTTTGACAAGTAGAACCAAATCATCACTTCTTCATTCTGCGTGGCTTATGCTACTTTTGTCTCTCCTGCAAGGACGATATGTATTCCTTCAACCACACCTTTCAAAAGTAATCAGCCAAAAGCTGTGCCTGTCTCCATTTCGTTCTTGAGGATAAGTCTTCCTTTACAAAAGATTCAGGTGGTAAGTTGTGGACCGCTCTCTGCAACAGTAGATGGTTGGGTTTCAACGGTTCCTGATCATCGGGGTCATCAGAGGCAATACAAAGGGGTCGGAAAATAAAATTCGCTTCAACTTCACTAACGACAGTAACCAAGACTTCCTAATCCACTAAGCTGTTTCCAATGTTGAATGGTATATGAAACGAATCATATATGAATTGCGGATATTAAACCAAGTGAAGCTATGATCTTCGCACTTATAAAAGCAATTTTTGCAATTGCGTAGAGAAGCCTGAAAAATTCAGAACCCCGTTGAAGCCCTGAATTTTTCAGGCTTCTCTACGTAATTGCAAAAATTGCGTTCATAACTGCGAAGATCATAGCTTCACTTGTTTCCAATGTATGGCTCGCAAGGCTGTTTGAGTGCTTCGGATTAGCCTCTCCCAGACCGCACTAGCATGTGAGGCCTTGGGTAGATGGAAAAGCCACTGACAGCCTTCTTGGATCTGTTTCTCATTCAATTCATCGATGGCCTCTTTAATTTCTTTTGCTGCCCAAATAAAATTGTTGCCATTGTCGGAGTGAATAGTCTTATGTGTGCCTCGTCTACTGATGAATCTCCTTAGAATGTCAATGAAACAATCCGTTTGCAAGGAGGAGGCCAATTCTAGGTGTACGGCCTGAGAGTTTAGACAAGTGAACACGCAGCCACCTCTTTTGACGACTACTCTTCCTCTGTGTGCGTTCAAAGGGCCAAAAAGGTCGACTCCAGTTGCGTGAAAATGGGTTCAAAGGCTGTTGTGGGGAATGTTGGTAAGTCCGCCATCATCTGTTCCATCCTGGCTGCTCTTTGATTCTTGCAGTTTAGACAAGATTCCAAGATCTTGGCAACTAAGAACCTTCCTTTTGGAATCCAAACCTTCTCTCTCAGTTGAGCAAGAATGTGACTTTGACCTGCATGGCCTAGTTTCTGATGCTATGATGCAATCAAAAGGTGGATAACTGGGTGATTAGGTGGAACAATCATTGGGAACCTTGCATCAGGTGTGACTGGAGAGTCACCAATGCGTCCAGCCACTCTCACCAAGCCATTATCCAGTATCGGTCGAAGCTTCTCTAACTTACTTGAGCGTTTCACACTTCCTCATTTCTCAAAATTCTTCACCTCTTCAGAGAACACCTCGCTCTGGACTAATTGCACAATGGAAACAGTTGAAAGCTTCAAATCTTCCACTGCGAGGTGTTTCGAGAGTTCAAATTTGTCATCTCTTTTGCGACATCATAGGCACTCTTTAAACTTCAACAACCAGGCAATCATCATCATAACTGTCCACCATGAGTATCTTGTGAGTATCTCTTGTAACTTCTCTGCTCCCGTCGCCACAAATATGGGCTTCTCATTCTTGATTCCTGGGTCGCTGTCTGATAAGGTATCAATGTCAGTATTGAGACATTCTTCTTTAGGGTTCAACAGGAACGCTGGACCACTGAACCATCTTTTAGATATCAACAACTGATGCACTGTTAAGCCACGAGAGGCATCATCAGCCGGGTTGAGGGAACTTTGACAGTATCTCCCTTGATTGGGTTGGGATATACTTCGAATTTCGCAGACTCTGTTGGCCACGTAGGTATTAAACCTTCAAGACTCAACCTTCACATATTGGAATGTGACCTTAGAGTCTGTTCAGAAAAAGGAGGCAGAGATCTCCAAATTAATTTCTCTTGAGATCAGGCGATGAGCATGTGCTGCGATCGTAGCAGCTTGCAATTCCGATCTTAGTACAGAAATGTACTGTTCCTGTTAAGTTTGAATTGTTTCTTTCGGGTTATTATAAGTGGGGTGCCTGTAAACTAGTTTGATAGCCAAGTGTACTTCCATTATAAACAAAGCATTTACATTTTTAAAGCGATTCTTTGCCATGATGAAAGTGGATTCACCAGCTCCGTCACCAGACTCCTACCTCAAATTAGACACTGTTCCATAACCATATTCAGAGGCATCATCAAAGTGGTGAAGTTCAAAAGATGCATCAAGGAAAAAGCCTCCACTTAAATAGCACCGAGGAATACTTAAATGGTTAAGGAGCAACGGTTCTTCTTTCCACCTTGTCCAGCCCTCCAGCAAGCCTACGGGTGATGAATCAAGCTTCGGTTGCCAGGTCCTTTGCATCAAGCTCTTAGCGGGAAGTAGAACAGGACAAATGGAACCAAGCAAATCACATGTAGAACTCGCCTTAGTTAAGCAATCTTGTCTCGTGTGGTTATTAGCTTCACCATGGGAAGTTGACATTTTTGAAGCTAGTGTGTCTGTCTCAGTGTCCCAATGTAGACCTAATGTCCGTTCAAGTGGTAGCTTGTCCAGATCAAGACTCTTAAATGTTCTCTCTTCAGCTGGTATAGCCTCCAAGACTATCAATTCGTTGGACGTGAACTTGGTCAGTCGGAAATTTCCTCTCTTCAGCAACTGCTTAAGTCGTAGTGATGTTCTAATTTCTTCTTCAGTGGTAGGGACTGAGAAAAGGCAGTCGCCAACGTAGAAATTATTTCGGACAATATCTCAAACATCATTTTCAAATTTAGGCTCATTATCTAGGTCTGTCCTTTGCAGGGTCCAAGTAGCACTGCAGTAGGAATCTGCCTTTTCGAATAAACGGACTTTAATTTTATGGTCACTTGAAGATTCATTCAGCCCATCACTCTGCCACAGAAAGTGCAAAGTATCTATGTTTCGTTTCACATAACCACCTCTGCAAAACATGCTTTCAATGTCAGATGCAACAGCAATTTCTTCTTTCCTAAACCGGAGCAGAACTCCAATAAGTGAATTAATAACAATAACTTTATTTATATAGTGCACATATCCTGAGCTTGTTCACTTGTGGTCCCTGCAGAAGTCCCTTGTTGAGTGACGTGCCTCCTCAAACTGCATCTGCATTGTATACAACTCTTACTTTGGATTTGTTTGGATTTAGTACACCATGGTGCAGAAGGTATCAAATGTCGTCGGACGTAGAGACTGCTTCTTTCTCAGACAACTTGACAGCATATTCTTTTCCATTGTGGTCATTCATTACTACTTCAAACTGACTGCCAAACGTTGAGTCAGGCAGGAACCGCTTCTTCAACTGTTGTAATCTCTTTTCAGCTTGTGGCCTGTTAGTTGGCACTATCGGATCTTCATTCCACCACAAAAGACCTACTACGTGTCTTCCATCCTCAATCTTACTTATACTGTTCAGAATCTCCAGTACTCTTTTACTTTCAGTGCTCTTGGTACTATTAGCAGTATTAATGAATCCGTGCGACTCACAAACGTACCTTAAACGTCTCTACCTGTTTGTGCAGATAAACAGCTGACTGACTCTTTTCAAAGGCAAATTCAAAGACTGAGAGGGCGACTGGCTAAAACATATCGTCTCTCTTATTGACTGGTCCGGCACAGCACAGCTTGGTCGCATACGGCTCGTTCTGCGGATCATTGCGCCAGCAATAGTTGAAGATGATATCAGTTTGTGGAAAGGCTTGACCAATAAGGACAGACACTTCACTCACATCTACTGGGTGGTTAGGCAGCCTCACATCTTTCAGGTGTGGCCATTCAGACAAGTCTACTCGATTAAGGCAGTAGGGATTGGACGCATTCAAATCTTCAATTTGAAGAACATGGTTGACATGGTTGACGTGTTGAGGTGATGTGGAATTTCACCTGGGATAGATCACAGTCGTGACTCGTATGAGAAATGTACAGTGTTCAGACTTACTCTATCAGGGACTCCTTGTAGCTTCCATTTCGCAGCGATGCGGGGGTTTATTATGGAACTGACAGCAGCTGTGTCTAAGAAACCATAGGTACTCAGGGCCAAACCGCTCTCAGAAACAACACGGACTAATACCTTGAGTAAAACAAATCCCCTATCGGAATCAGTAACAGATGCGTTATGTACTCGTAGGCTGGTACTTGGTGATGAACTCTGACCGCTATTTTCTCTCTCATGGTAAACTTGGCTCCTGATTGGAGCAACCAAGTGTAGTAGGGGGTGGTAATTTAATGGGTGAGCACAGTCCTTCCCAGTGCAACCATCCCTTTTGAGGGCACTTCCTTTGTAAATAAAAAGGAGAGAGACAACGATAGGAAAGCACATTAAACCTGGAGAATCGTCGACACCAATTTACATTCTTAGCCAAGAAGACAGGACATTTATGTTTTTCGTGCGATCCTTTGCAAGCCTTGCTAGTGTCTCTGATAGACGAAGCTTTCAATTGTGAAGGCTTCGGTTTGCTTACATCAGTTGCGAGGGTGGTTACTTGCATACTATCTGTAAATCTAGGACGGAATGCAGATTTCTTGGAAGTGTCAGCCTTAACTTTCACTGGGATACTGTTGTTCTGCTATATATACTGGATTGTTCTCAGTCAAGGATTCTGTACATATGAAGTAACTAAGGACTTTCAAGGTTGGCTCTCTATCACCAGTCTTGTCACCAAAATTCTCGCTGATTTACGCCACTTGGCCTGCAAATGATCTGGCAGGTGGTCATATATCTGCTTCAAGTTGGTGGTACAATCTAATTACCACGAGTTTAGCTCCATCATTGCATGGCAACAGTTCTCAATTTTGTCAGAAAGCGTGAGAGGTGCTTCACTATTACCTACCTTTAGCTTTGACCCCTTTAAAATCGACGCTTTCAAAGCTTTCACAATCATAGCATTTTGACCAAACCTTCACTTTAAAACTCCTTATGTAATATGACAGCCGTTTGGGAGTCCTTGATAGTTTTCAATAGGTCTTCGCGCTCTTCCAGACGTGTATGTCAGTAAATAGTTCATTTTCTCACTGCCACTCGAACATATATTGCTTTCGACTTAATCTCCATATTTAGATGTGAGTCGCAAGTACTGTGCTGGATCACCATCAAATGGAGCTGGTGTGAGCGGTGGTTGGGACATTGGAAGCTCCATTCTTTTCCAGAAAGACGCTTGCGCTTCATACAATACAATACATACTTAACTGACCACTCCCCATAGGGGCTTTTTAGGGCCAACCATGACAGAACAGAACATTAAAAAACAACTGTTAAGAATCCCAACTGGCCAGAGGCAAACCAGTTGGCTATTTACAAGTGCAGATGAGAAGTTGAACAAGGGACTACCAGGAACAAATTGAACCAATGGTCAGAACGTGTCTTAAACCCGGGGTCTCCGGATCTCAAGACAAGCGCCATAACCACTGCCCCGCACTACCTCTTCATCATAAATCTTTGGAGATTCGCAATCTTCTCTATTTGGAATCATGTTGTTCACAGTTCCTGTGATGTTGTCATTATCGATGTGCTGTGGCAGAGGAACAGAGAATTCAAATTCAGGAGCGTAAGGATTGAGGTGGCCCCTCAATTATTTGTCTGCTGACTGGGCTGGTTGATTTAGCTTCATGCCAAAGCTATTTGACTGTTCGGTTCTCTGGCCGAGAGGGAGAATCCCTTAAACTCAGAACCTTGCCCACCTTCCCTTCCAATTTGGCAATGAGTTCCTATGTCTGGCTCACCATCCGGCTCATCTGAGCCTAAATACTTCTCATTGTCCTCCTTAATGGCATCTTTATAGACCTTACTTACAGCATTCGAAGCAGTGCAATCTGTTATCAATCTTACCCTTCTGGCCTCCTTCCTGGCCGCCACATCATGATCTAGCTGTGCTAATCTTGTTTCCAACTCAGCACACTTTGCCCTAGCTTCGAGTCCTTTAGCTCTGGAAGAAGTGGTTGACAACTGAAAGGCTTTTAACCTCTTCGATCTCACGCTCTGTATGTTAGACAATAATAATAATAATAATAATAATAATAATAATAATAATAATAATATTAATAATAATAAAACGTATATTGCTCATATGCAATACAGATATTTTCGTATGCGCATAACAGAAAATAAGATCAAAATTAATAAGTCGATTAAAAAAGCTATTATAAAAAAAATTGTATAAATAAGTCAATTAAAAGCTGTTTTAAAAAAGTATGTTTTGATAGCTTGTTTAAAAGATGTGAGGGTCTGAATGTTTCTGATCTCCCCCGGAAGACTGTTCTACGGTTTCGGAGCAGCCGACTGAAAGGCTTTGTCACTAAGTGTGGGTAGGCACCGTGCCTTGGCTGGCACCAACAGAGTTGCATTCCTGGACCTAAGATTATATCTTGACTGGGGAGAGACAGCAATAAGATCAAGGAGATATTGTGGTGCAAGTCCATAGAGGCACTTGAATGTTAACAGCACAATTTTGAATTCAATTCTGTATTTGATGGGCAACCAGTGAAGATCTTCTAAAATGGGAGTGATATGGCACATGCGAGGAGTGTTAGTTACAAGTCTCGCAGCAGCATTTTGAACTCTTTGAAGTTTATTAATATGAATTGCAGGAAGGCCATATAAAAGACTGTTGCAGTAGTCCACTTTGCTAGTAATAAACGCGTGGATGAGGTATATGGCAGATCGATGAGATAAATACTTTCTGATCCTACGTATGTTGTAGACAATATATCATTTCATGTATTATCCGCTTTTCTACACCACTAACCCACTCATTTACACTCATTTAAAGGGATGTAATTTCATTATGCATAGCACGAAATATAAATTGGGATGAACATCACCGTTCTCCTTTAATTAGACTTGCCGCTAAGTATACTTTAACTAAAATGTAGTACTAGAAGTAGCTATCGCTAAGTGCCAACGAGACAGTTGATATAATACATAATTTGCAGATTTGTATCAGAGTGCCCTTTTGCAACCCAATAGTAAAACCCTCGCAAACTTTGTATCAAGAGTTTGTATCTCGAAAAACAATGTAAAGGCTAAGGTGTTTTGAAAGTACTTCTGTAATTTTTGAACTGCCACGGGTATAAAACATGTCATGGGAAATCAAACTCTCTTGCATGACACATGGAAGTTGTTTCACTTGTAGAACTTTTATTTTGCAAGGTAAAGCTGACCATTTAATTGTGTACTTTAGATACATCATCATTTCCTTTGAAAATTAAATTAAGTTGTTCACAACAAGACGGTCACAAAACGAACAAAAAAATAAAATCGACGATGGTACACGGACCGAAATTGACAACAGCAGCCGATAAGAACACGTACGCTGGTTCAGTTCGAAGATAAATATTAAAGAATATTCAAAGCAAGTGTACCCAACAAAATTGTCAGATAGCTATGTTGCGTCATGCCAGTTTGTCTGATGACAGCACATTGAAACACGCGCTTTCATTGGTTTTTGACGTCACATGATAGGCGGCCCTTTGTTTCCTTACCTTTCCTATTATTACATTTTCTCTGGAGGACTCGAAACTTTTTCCGCATACAAAACACTCTCGCGCTTCGAATCTATTAAGGCTGCCTCCTCGTCAGCCTCGCGTCTTCACTCGGCTGACTCGTTGGCAATTAAACCCATTGACACCTCAAACGCCCTAAGAAAATCCCTCTGGCCCAGAGGTCAATGGTCAACTATTACTACTCTAACGCAGCTTTGAAGAAATTTTCTTTTAAATTGCTTTCCATGCGTTCTTTTCTATATTGCTTTATAAAAATAAAATAACTCAACTGCCAGAAAATGCTTTCTCAGGGCTCACAAATCTACGAAATCTCTAAGTACAGTGTAATATTCTACCCTGGGTATTGCTATTAATAATATGGTAATAAGGTATGGAGAATCGCTCTGGCCTTCCCGAAGCCTACCTCCTCTCATCTTTCTGCACCAGTGTTACAAAACCTAAATGGGTAATACCCATATAATCTAAATTTAGATCAGTGGGTGCAAGCCATCTCAGATGATCATTCGAGTCCTCCAACCATGCATGCACCGTATTTAGGTCTAAGCACCCATTTTGAATAGTGCTGATAAACTGTGTTTAAGTCTAAACGCCCATTCTAAGTAAGCACCCATCTTAAATCGATTAGCTTTCAATATTGGTAATGGGTCTCTATTTAAATATTATAAAAATTTGGGTTTATTCATCAGCGTGCTTCGATGGTGTGGTGGTTATCGATGATTCCTTACGCGTGGCTAACGGACTAGGTTTAACCTTTTTGTCATCCATGTTCGTCGATCATCTTAAACAAAAATGTTGCTTTTTTTCCCTTTTTTTTTCCTGACGAGAAAATTGTTTCGTTGAGAAATTATGTTCTTAACTACCACTAATGGAATACGTCATCATGACGACATAATACTAACGTAAAACCATTTTTTCGTTGGTTGTGAACCTGAGCGAGTCACTGGGTAAATATGAATCGTTTCTTGATCACTCTATTTTCTCTATATTTCATGATCGTGTAATTTTCTTATTAGGATTCGAACCACACAACTTTCATTGATGTAACACTCCTTACATGCAACGGAATAAAAGGTTTGATAACAGTGAAACGATCGCGACCGACGAAACATTCGAATCCCATCGGTAACTCCGAAAACCGGGACGGATAACACATTGATGGCAGACGAAGCCAAAAGCATACGGCGTACAGCCAAAGCGAGATTCACAAGGAAAAGAAATGAACTCCTTAAATCAGTAGACGCGAATCAAGGACGCGAAATGGTTGAAGGTAATTACCTAAAGCTTACCGAGGCATGGGACATAGTGGAAGGTAAGCATGATTTGTACACGATGTTCTTAACCGATGAAGAACAAGAAGCCGCGGAAACATGGATTTTAGAATTACAGGAACTGTTCGCAGAAGCAAAGGCATACAAGATCAAGTATATACAGAACGTAATTTGAGAAGAAAACAGTGCGCGCGAGGACACTATACGTCAAGAATCAACAAGGAAAGCGCGCGCGGAAATTGAACGAATGACAGAAAAGGCCCTATTGAAGCGTGACACCGCGCAAGCAGTATTTGAAACATTGCATAGCAACACTACGCACGCTATTCAGTCCGACACGATTGCTATACCCTCATTAAAAAGGCTACTAACCCAGCTGGAAGACGCATTTACAAATTGCAAACAAACGAATGAGATGTTTATAGATCTTGCAGAACACGACAAGGCCACAACCGCCATAAAATGGACCGCCGAAATACAGTGCCGATTCAACGAAATCATTGAACGAGTCTCGGCGTACATCGGTGAGAAAGAGCCGAAACCAGTAGCACAAGAAACTCATGCACCCTTCAATCTTCAACTAGGAAAAATAAGAATGCCGCGATTTGAAGGCGAAATTCGCACCTATCCGCAATTCAAAAGAAACTTTCAAAGACAAGTCATGCCTCATCTTCGGGGCGATGACATCTCATACGTACTACGCTCATGCCTAGGCAACGAACCAGCGAACACCGTGAAAAGCATCGACGACGACACCACAGAAATGTGGAAAAGATTAGACGAGAAATACGGAGACCCTTCAAAAGTGGCAGACGTCATTATCGACGGAATACGTAGAACCAGAATGATCAGAGATGGAGAAGAAAAGAGATCTTGTTGAAATCTTCTCAACAATTTGCTTGGAGTACTAATACGATTTCGAGAAAACGAAGTAGCATTCATGGGAGACATCAGCAAAATGTACCATACCGTCAAAACAACTTTGATTGATCAACACACGCACAGATTCTTGTGGCGAAATATGGACGTGTCGAAGGAACCGGATACTTACGTTATACAAAGAGTATCTTTCGGAGATAAGCCTTCGGGAACGATCGCAACATTGGCACTTCGCAAGACAGCCGAAATGGGGAGTCAAGATTATCCCGCCGCAGCGAAGAACATACAAAGCAATACGTATATGGACGATATAATCGAAAGTACAAAGGACCGGCAAACAGCAAAGAAGCTTACCGAAGATATAGAGAAACTGATTAGCAAAGGCGGATTCAAACTCAAAGAATGGATATTATCACACAGCGCGGAGAGTCGAGAGGAGACATTCGTACCAAACGAACCGAATGTTTTCTCCGAAAAGGTACTTGGAGTGATATGGGACCCAGACCACGATCAATTACGCTTTAAGACGAAGTTGAATCTGTACCAAGAGAAAATGAGGGGACAGAGAGGGAGGCTCAAGGCGTTGGCCGGGATATGTTATGTCCACGAAAGTTATTTTTAGACGAGTGGAAGTCTTTGTTCTAGCCGAAGTCTGTCTTCTGAGACGTCCGCATGCAGTCTTGCCTCGCTCTCAGGTTCTTAGTGAAAAGAGAAAATGATGGCGCACGTGGAAGGCTGATGAATATATTTTTCTTTCAAACATCGAACCGAGATTGGCCTGCATGCGGACGTCTCGGAAGACTTCCGCTCGTCTAAAAATAACTTTCGTGGACATGACATATCCCAAGGGCTGGATCGGGAGCCTCCTTCTCTGTCCCCTCATTTTCTCTTGTCTGTACCTAAAGAAGAAGAAACACCGCAAAACTCAAAATGTTACACAACATGTGGAAAACCACAACTTCCCACCGCAATTTACAAAGCGAATGATATTGTCACAAATAAACAGCATATACGACCCTCTTGGACTCGCTGGACCCTTTACCGTTCGAGCTAAAATCTTAATGCGACGCTTATGGACAAGCAATGAGAAACTAGACTGGGATGATCCAGTCCCCGAAGAGAATAGACAACAATGGTTGATATTCTTTAATGAATTACCCGAGATGAATCATGTCAGATTTAAGAGATGCATGAAACCGTCAGACGCAGTTGGTGATCCATCTCTTGTCATCTTCAGCGATGCCTCGAATGACGCTTACGGATCCTGTGCTTATGCAAGGTGGCCACGACAAGGTGGAGGATTTGCAAGTAACCTGATTGTATCTAAAAATCGTCTTGCCCCTCTCAAAACAATGTCCATTGACAAAATTGAGCTGTGTGGGGCGGTATTAAACAAGCGACTCAAGTCTTTCGTCGATAAAGAATGTAGATACAGTTTTCAAAAATGTTATCACATAGTTGACTCTGAGATAGTGCATTGCATGACTCAGAAAAATTCTTATGGCTTCAATACTTTCGCTGCTACACGAATCGGTGAAATCCAAGAAGGTACTAACGTAGAAGATTGGTACTGGTGTGAAAGTGAACACAACATCGCAGACTAGTTGACCAGAGGAAAGAAACCTAGTGAGATTGATCATAGCAGCAGTTGGCAAGAAGGACCTTCATTTCTTCAATATCCAGAAAGCGAGTGGCCTATTACTCGTAACTACTCTGAACCACAAATACCAAAGCAAATCCTGAAAGTGGCGAATATAGTGAACGCAAGTGTGGAAGATAGCTTAGCAGCTCGTATTGATATTGAAAATTTTTCAGAGTACAACCGTCTGCTACGAGTGACGGCAACAGTTCTAAAGCTTTATGAAAGAAACCCCAGATTGACATTTAAGAATGCCACGCAAGACCTAAACAGTAAAGATATCGAAAGGGCAGAAATATTTTGGATTCGAGAGGCACAAAAAACCATGGGTAAACATGTGAAAGACGGGAAGTATAAGCGTTTATGTCCTCGTATACGAAGCGATGGGATATATGTAATAAGTGGTTGTGGGGAGAAATGGATGGAAATGAGCTACAGTTTAGGAGACGTCATAGTTCTCCCATACCAACATCGATTATCCAAACTCTGTTCAAGACACGTTCATGAGAAAGGGCACCACGGTGTTCTGACTACCGCCAGCAAAATTCGCTCAAAGTTCTGGATAACTAAGTTACTCAAAGTAGTTAAATCCATCAAGCTCAACTGTATTGTGTGCAAAAGATTAGACAAGAAACTGTCAGAACAAGTAATGGGAAATCTTCCCATAGAAAGGCTTAAACCAGCTCCTCCATGGTATTCCACATCCATTGACCTATTTGGTCCTTTCAGAATTCGTGATGAAGTTAAGAAACGAACCACATCTAAAGCGTATGGAGTCATCTTCACTTGTTTAGCAACGAGAGCTATTCACCTGGACCTGGCACCAGACTACAGTACAGAGAAGTTTTTGATGGTACTGAGAAAATTTGCGTCATTGAGGGGATATCCATGTAAGATATATTCTGACAACGGTCCACAGCTCGTCTCAGGTAATCGAGAATTACAAAGTGTCACAAGGTCATGGGAATGGGAACAATTGAAGAACTTTGGAGTTATGGAGGGATTTCAATGGAACTTTACACCTGCTGATGCACCATGGCAAAATGGAGCATCAGAATCTCTTATTAAATCTGTTAAGAGAGCGCTTACAGCCATTATTGGAGAAAGTATTCTGACATTCTCCGAACCTCAAACTGTATTCTACGAAGTCGCCAACGTCGTTAACGAAAGGCCTATAGGCAGACACCCAACATCACCCGACGATGGCTCATATTTATGCCCGAATGACCTTCTGTTAGGCAGATCAACCACGCGAGTACCTAGTGGTCCTTTCAAGGAATCTACAACTCCAAAACACCGTTTTGAATTTATCCAACATATAATAGATGGCTTCTGGAAGAAATGGACCAGAACATATTTTCCAGATTTAATTGTGAGGCAAAAATGGCATACAGCCCACCGTAATCTGAACTCTGGAGATGTTGTCCTAATTCAGGATTCCAATCTGGTTAGAGGCCAGTGGCGTCTTGGGATTGTATCCAGAACATTCCCGGGGACCGATGGAAACGTGCGAAGGGTACAAGTAAAGTATAAAAATCCAAATCCTGGCGAACCTGTTACCAAATATGACGGCAAAGGCTACGTTACCGTTGAACGACCTGTTCACCGTCTGGTGGTGCTACTACCTAAGGAAGAACATGTGACCTTCTGAAGATTTATGAACTCTTACTAATCAGTGTTAACCTAACTGTTTTCTGAACACTTATGTTTTCTGAACACTTAGTAGTATCAAAGAATCCGTGTATCCGTTTTCGAGGAGAGGGAGTGTTTCGTTGAGAAATTATGTTCTTAACTACCACTAATGGAATACGTCATCATGACGACATAATACTAATGTAAAACCATTTTTTCGTTGGTTATGAACCTGAGCGAGTCACTGGGTAAATATGAATCGTTTCTTGATCACTCTATTTTCTCTATATTTCATGATCGTGTAATTTTCTTATTAGGATTCGAACCACACAACTTTCATTGATGTAACACTCCTTACATGCAACGGAATAAAAGGTTTGATAACAGTGAAACGATCGCGACCGACGAAACAAAAATTTCTAAGTATAGGGTAAACTTCATGTAATTGAAGTGAAAGAGGAAACGCGTATTTAATGAGTTGCTTGGATGACTCGGATGATCATCTGAGATGGGTTGCACCCACTGATCTAAATTTAGATTATATGGGTATTACCCATTTAGATTGCGTAACACGTGTGCTTTCTGTCATGAGCAGATGTCTATTTTCTTCAATTTCGTAACTTATACATGATCTACTCTTCCCAATACTTGTTGAACGTAATAAGTAACATAACCTAATAACCTTTAACAAATTTAAGAATAACACGATTACTGAATAATTTTCTGAGAACCTTCTGCACGACGCATGGTTTGGAAACTGTTTTGGTGGCGGCAAATATGAAAAATATTTTACTTGCTCATAGACGCCCGAAAACGGACGGGCAAATTCGAGAACGTGAGCTTCATTTCGAATCCACCTGCCAATAAGTTCCGCTAAGGAATGATTCTCAAGTACATTATCATAAGCCTTAACGTTCTGGTGTAAGCCACCAACGAAGAAACGATCGGAAACTCTCAATTTCGAAGCTTTTAACTCAAGAGACACGCTCGACGAGAGGACATCCCTCCAATCAACAGCCTCTGTCACTCGCACCCTGGTCGGGAACCCCGTTTATATCCACCCAAGTTGTACAGTGTCTCCATTTGATTGCTATAATCTGATTCTGGAACTCTACCCAGTTACTTGCTTGCTCCGGAAACCCCTCTTTGGAGACCATTGTCCTTCGCTTACGACCCACCATCTAAATAAAAAAGGGGGGAGGGTTTAAATAGGGATTTCACCTATTCCAATAGATTGATAAGGCACATAAAAAACAAAGAAAGCTAGTTGTACCGGGGTTCCCGACCAAGAGGGAGCGCCTTCAGCACGCCTGAGAGCAGGACGTCAGGTGTCTACCTAGATAAACGGTAAACCAACAGGAGTCACTCACCCTGATCAATAGCACAAATAATCCAAGGGACATTTCAAACACCACAGAAAAACTCTCATGGGACTTTGTATCCAAAAAAACCCTACCAAAGGCAAAATCCCAAAGGTGTTATTAATGCACATTAACGCAAAGAGAATTCACTCCACAAACCTAACCAGTATGATCAGTGCAATTCCGCCGCATTATCAGAAGACGTCTGAATTCGCAACGCAGGCAAACCCGAGACGTTATTATTATAATACCCACCACACAAGCAAACCACAGAACCATAAATGATTAAATTAAAGCTCCGCCACCTCAGCGAGCCACACTGGAATACAACAATACAATTAGTTCAAGCACGCAAACAAGGCACGCCGGCATGACCAGAACAAAGAATTTCGCCACTCAGGCAGAACGTTAAAAGTCAAAAGTTGCACACTCCGAGGATACTTCTGGATAGCACTGTCAATCGCCCTAGTGGCAAAGCTTTTACAATAGGACAAGAATGTTAAACATCGCGCATTGGCAGGGAGCTTCCTTGAATAACAAATGAAAAAAGCCCTATGCTAACTCCGATGAAAAGCGATCTTTCACGGAAAAATTCAGCCTTTAATAGTTTCCCCATACAGAAAATGCCTCAAAATAGGCCAACTGCGAGTAAAATTTCCAACCTGTTCTACTGCTGTTAAAAGCTCGGAAAATGTCTCATTATTTACGGCAAGGTCTCATCTTCGAAAGCCGTATGCTAACTTTTACGAAACTAAAGGAGGTAGCCCCAAAATTCGCATAACGGGAGCGCAGGTAGCCGGTTTTGGGCCGCTTTCTCTTTTGTGTGATTGTCTGAACTCATTACTTGATTTTAATTTTCGTGCGGACCCCTCACGAAAGTCCCGGATGTGACGCCGCATTCTGGGCGATGACTTGGTTTTTACGTGACGTCACAGTACTTTCCAAATATGGACGTTCGCCATATTTGTGCCCCTCGAAGTGTGAAATTATATGGAAATGTAAGCCTTCTCTGGGTAGTTCTCGCGTTTTTTGAGCTGTTTTGCGGATTTGGTATGGATTTATCCGCGAAAATTGAGGAAGAAGAAATAAAGAAGTTTAGCAGCAAGATTCCTGTGCTTTCAGAGTATGCCACGGCCTTGGAAAGCCATGTAAAGCTGCGATACCTAAAGAAAATTTCGGTTGTGGGTATTGACCCTTTCATTATCCCATGTGAGGAGTTCAATTCGGAATGTTTTCCACCAATCGAACAGTCCGATTTATTTGGTTACCTCGTTCTTCAGACAAGCTACTACACGAACGACCAGTTCAAGAATTATAGGAGTCTAGAGGCGTACAATCAAGTTGTGTCAGGGTTTGTGGCTTCGGTAGGTGGAAAGATAATTTCCGGAAAGTACGTTTTTGCAGCTAAAGTGCGACATTCGCAGCCGATGAGCGATCCACTCGTGAATGTATGGATTATAACTGAGAGTGAAGGTACAATAATTTCTGCTCACTGTTCAGGTTGTAAAGCTGGACTAGGCGAATTATAATCGCATGTCGCCAGCGCCATGATGTACATCGAATGCTGGGCACGAATCAGTGGAAAGATGGCATGCACACAACTGAAATGCTCATGGCTCCTGCCAACTTACGTGAATGAGGTAAGCTATGACAGAGTTAGGGATATTGACTTTACCTCTGCGAAAAAGCTCAAAGAAAACCTTCACATTAAAGTTGACTCCCTCGATCAAAACAAAGCGGCTTCTTGCGAAAGTCAACCAAATTTTCACGCACAAACTGCTATTCCTTCGCAGCTGGCTTCAACAGAGAAAAAGGAAGAAATTTCTGGCAGCACTTAATCTGTGTGAAATAAAACCTGTGGTGCTTAGTGTAATTGACCCTGCTGAGCAGTTTGTTGTTAAAAGTCGAAATGTGCCAGTGCTATCAGATCTTTATGACCTGAACAATTTAGAACTTGATTATCCAGAATTTTTTAAGTGTGTAGGTGTCAAGATTATGTTGTCGGATAGTTGAACAGGACACAAGAGGACAAGCAAAGGGCCCAGGATTCTTTAGACATCGAGCAGGAAGAATCGGAGCCTCTGTAAGTGGTGCTGTCTATCACAGCAATATAGCACAACCTTCACAGTCAGTAATAAAGTCTGTTTGTTACCCACATCTGTATAAAGTTAACAGCAAGGCAATTGGACATGGCTGCAAATATGAAGAATATGCTATTAAGTCATACAAAACACATATGGAGAAAAGGCATGTTAACTTTCAAGTATCAAGATGTGGACTGTTTATTGACAAGCGATATCCATTCCTGCATGCCACACCTGATTTCCTAACTTCTTGCGATTGTCGTGGGTTGGGATGTGGTGAAGTAAAATGCCCCATTTGTATCCAAGATGGTGACTTTGACAAATACGTTCAAGAGAAGAGCTCATGTTTGGAAAAAGTCGATGGTACCTTTATGTTGAAAAGAAAACACAATTATTACTTTTAGGTACAGCAGCAGTTGTTTACTCTTCCAGTTGTCTGTGCACACAGTCTTACCAAAACTTGAAGCATTTTGGAGAATTTGCATTCTTCCAGAGATCCTGGGGATATGGTTTACAAGGAGGTGTGATGTGCTTACAAGTGTTCCTAATGACAATGGTATTTGCTTTGGCAGAGGCCAAAACAGTGAAAATGTGGTTTCTTGTAGTAATGTAGAATGCCCTTACGGAAAGTTTCACATTGCATGTTTATCTCTCAGTGAGGTGCCAACACTGAAGTTATGGTACTGCACGCACTGCTGTAGGCTACCACAGTTTAAGCAAAGCAGACGGTCAATGAAAGGCAAGCAACCATCTGCAGTGAACCAGGCTGCCATGATGTGTAGCAGCATTTGCATTTGTAATACTAAGGCAGCCACCACTGACAGACTACTAGAGTGCCATGGTACAGCTTGTGAAAAGGGAAAGTTTTTTCATTTGACTTGTTTGGGGTTTAAAAGAATGCCAAACAATTCTAAGACAACATGGCAGTGTGAGTATTGCAGACCAAAACCAAATTCCAATTCAAAGTTTGTTGAACTTACCACTTCTACTTCTTCTGCTACCCATGCATTCCCAGTAACCCCAATGGCAACAGCTGTGACTGTGGCAAGTGATTCCAATAGTGACAGTGAAGATGAAATTTCCATCAGTAAGGAAACAAGAGACACTGTGGACAAATTTTGGGTCCTAGCAAACCTAGATGATTCAGACTATGACATTATTAATGATTCGTGTGGGTGACTCACCTGTGACATTGTTCAAGCAGTACAAGTGTTACTACAAGAATTAAACCCATTGCTCGAAGGCCTACAGCGTCCAACCCTTGGACCCATACGAAACTTTGATGTAGTTTCAGGGGAATTTATCCAAATTCTCCATACAGGCAGTGATCACTGGGTGTGTGTTAGCTCTATAGGATGTTTGCCTGGGAAGGTACACCTTTATGACAGTTTATTTCATGATGTCATAAGCCAAGAGATAGAGGAGCAGACAAATGACTTGCTAGGTGGAATTTGATTGAACTTCAATTTGTTCCAGTTCAGCAGCAGACTAATAACAGTGACTGTGGGGTGTTTGCAAGTGCCTTTGCTGTTTCTCTTGCTTTGGGGACAAATCCTAAACATGTAACTTTTGACACTTCTAAAATGCGTCCACATTTGGCAGTCTGTCTCAAGGCACAAAAATTAAGCATATTCCCTGTTTTTTTAACTTTTTTTTTTTATTCAGTGACTCAAACCACCTACAATCCTAGACAAAACTGTTGGGAAGGTTAGCACTTTTGAAGTCTTCATTGCCTCTCTCCCCTCCCCCCTCCCTCAATGTTGTGCAAAACTGAATGGTTTCAGTGGAAAATTGTTGACTTACCTTCCAACATTGAATAGGGGGGAGGGGGGCTATGTAAGAGAAAGTGAAACTATTTCTTTTGAGCTTTAACAGAAGCAGGTTGAAATACAGCTCTGGTGTGGTTCATTTACATAACCTTCCTAACTACTTTTGTCTATGATTGTCTGAAAATTCTGGGCGTGGTGTTAAAGTGGAAAGACGACTGTTTTCTTAGCGTTTACAGTGCCTTTGAAAAACAAACACAATTAAATCTTGCTTTAACATTTAACTGTTTTTGGCCATGTTATCGTGAATTTTAGGCGTTGATCTGGTTAAAAATAAGGCGCGTTTTCAACTTCATACATGTGTTACGACGTCATGTTGCATCAGTGTCTCAATGGTATTAAATTGTAGAGCAAATAACATGATGAAAATTCCTTAGGCAAATGAACAGAAAGGGGAGGAGACTAAATGATAGTTAATTAAAGCCAAAAAGCTGGTCTTGAAAGGTCAAACGAGTTCACGGACTAAACTCTTACAATGGCGAACGTCAGTTGCACTTTGCCAAGTTGAGAGCAGCGCCTTTTAAAAACGTCATGTGTGCATTTCAAACAGATTCACATTAAATAAGTAAATTAACAGTGATTACTTTTTTTGCACCAGTAGCGTGAGTAGGATGGCCTGTCAATCATTGACCTATTTTGGGAACAGTAAACATGTATGTGATCATTACTCCATGACATTACTCCATAAGAAAATGCGAAATATATGCCCAATGAATGTGATATTTTGCAACAATAACGTAGTTATATGTAAAGCATACTGGAATACGTACACTGTATTTCTGATTATAGACAAAAGTTATTGTATCTACTTATTTTCAACATTACTCCATTGAAACCATGTATACACAAAGGTTAATTAGATGCATTATTTCAATTTAAGCTCTCTTTATGGAGTAATGTTGCAGTTTACCTAAATTAAAGCTGAAATGACCGTGCTAAGTCCTACTACTATTTCCTTTGAAACC